>NC_143508.1:8153106-8304621 GCF_051622355.1 Phaseolus vulgaris
AAAATATATAATGATGACTCGCTCATTTTTATATAAAAATTATTTTTCTATTTTACATAATATTAAGTTATTGTAATATAAAATTTAAGGTTAAATATGTTTTTCCATCTATATACTTCCATACAAAATTGATTTTCATCCCTAGTCCAAACTTAAATCTCATGGATACTTGTAGTAAGAAAGTTATTGAAATTATTCTTTGCCAAAAAAAAAAATTACATGAAAAACAAATTTTCAATGTGGACTAAAATGTTAAAATATTATAATCAATTCAGGTTAAAAATTACTTAAGAAAACATTGACTCACAGTTTCCGCACTACAAGTACCCCAAGAGGTTTATGAATTAGGGATAAAAACATATTTCATGTTATAGGATATGGATTAAAAACATATTTAACCCTAAAATTTATAATTAAAAAACATCAATAAAAAAAAACGCAGAGCAAAAAAACATAATAATAAGATTTAGACATATCTTATGATTTTGTAATAAGTTTTTGTTTCACATTTCTTGCATTGTAGATTGTACAACGTCCCAACCTATGTAAATGTTGCTTGGGAAAGTGAGTGTTTGGATTATAGTTATTGGTGAGATTTGAAGGTTTAGGAATAATCACATCTTTAAAGGTGGAGTGCTTGATCATTCTTAAATTTTGTTTTTTGATTCAACTAAAGATATGGTCTTGGATTACAACTAAAGTTGTTTTTGCATGTTTTTATTTTTTTGATTGGTGTCTTGATTTGTTGACTTATTTGTTTTAATTAAGAGCCTTTGAATCTACAAGCCTTTGTTTTTTAGTAGGTTGATTTTGTGGTGTTATTCTATTTCTAAGGTGTCTTTGTTGGTTTGGAGTTGACATCTTTTGGTGAGCTTCCAGTGCATATCTTTTAAGAGAAGTTGTTGATCGTTTCTAGTTTGATATGTAAAAAGGTTGAATCACTTCTGAAGAGATTCATATTTATGTATTTTTTCTTGTTGATAAAAAAATAATTTATTTAAAATAAAGTTTCTTCCATAAAAATATTCTATATATTTATATATGATTCTCAAATATATAGTATACAAGTGGATTTAGATTTTACTTAGGTTGTATATTTAAAATTCAATTTAAAATGGGAAGAGACATTTTTTTAATTTTGAACCAAAAAGAAAAAAAAATCCAACAAAAATTAATTTAAACCTTTATTATACAATGTTAACATTTATCAATATTTCAATGAATTTTGATTCGATCAAACCATTAAAAATTAAATATATTTATAAATTACTCTTGATTTGATCTTAGGTAATAGAAAACTTGGTGTATCAGAATAAATCTCTCACTCCAAAATTGAAACTATGACTAAAAGTGTTTTCTTTTAAACAATATTATTTTACCTTACACAGATTTTCCAACTCTAAGTTTGTTAAAATAATATTATTAAGGTTTATCATTTCATTTATGGCGTTGTCCAATTTAGAACCTTATGCCTTGGAAACGGTCTGTCCCCATAGACAATGTCAAATCGATTAGGTAATAAAAAGTTTACACTATCTCTAGCTCAACCTTATATCTTAAGAAACTCTTTATAAATAAATGCAAAACAAAGTTTAAGTTAGTTGCACAAATTAAACATCTTTAACTCAACTTTATATCTTAATATTTCTTGTTCAAGTTCCTGTGCGAGTTTTTATTAATAAGTACAAAAATACATTTATCTTAACTTCACTCCTTGAAAATTTATAGCGTGAGTCAACACCTTAAGCATGAATAGCTTGACTTCACATTTGTAAAACAACTCGTATTAACATCACCAAAGCTAGGTTGTCTCACCTCATGACTCTACATTCCTTTACTAAGAACAATCAGTGTTGTTAATGACTAATTTTTATGGAAGAAAATAAAAAAAAATACTTTTACTAGATTTTCTGTTTCAGTTATTTGTGTGGAGAACTTTAATATAGGAAGTAACTTAGGAAAAAAAGATTTATTGATATAAGATTTGATATTGGTGTTAAAAAACTTGGGTCTAATTTAATAACCCCAAGCATTTATCAATGCAGTTTGGTTGGGTGATATATAAATGAGGAGGACACTGGCATGAGTATCTGTCTTTGAAATTTAAGAGAAGACGTGGTGGGAGTTGACCAAACTGGGTATTTAGCCAGAAAGGAGGAATAGTTATTATTTTATGGCAAATTTTTTACATGGCTTGTCTCTAAAATAAAGAGCATGTGCATAGTGGTGGAAAATGAATGAGTTTCAAATATAGAAAGCTCCTTTGGTCGAAATATACAAAAAAAAAAGTGTGAAATGAGAGGTTGTAAGAGACCATAATATTGGAGAATATGAAGAGATGTGTGTTAAAAATGAAGGAGTTTTGTAAGTTGAATTAAGAAAAGGGTATGACCCTACAACATTGCGGTGTGAGCTGTTTGAGCACATGCAGTGCATAAATAGGAGTCAGAAGTGAGTAAAAGAGAGGGAGTGGCAGCCCCTTGGTCATAAAATGAGGAATCTTCCAAATTATTGGAGAGAAAAGTTTGAAGAAAATTGGCTTTGGCTTTGCCTTCGGGAACATCTTCCCATCTCTGCATGTGACACCCTACATCGAATAACCACCCTCAGTTCGAATAATGAATTCACAAAGATTGCCAATTGCCAATTGCCAACTACAACTTACTTTTATTTTTCCATACATTTTCGGAAGTGGAGACCATTGGATTTGGTTTCAACTTTTAATGGTGGATGAGTTAGTAAGTTTTTATCATATTCTTTCTCATATTAGTTATCTAAACTTTTTAAACTTTATATTATTTATACATTATAGAATGTCTTTATTTTATATTGGTTTTTTCTTTTTCGGATTAGTGTTTAGAATTTTTGGTATGTATGCATTCGATTCAAAACTTATGCTGTTTTGGATAGGTAGGATGGTTTTTGTGTGTCTTTAAGGGATCTTAGCTTTGTGGTAGCTTTGAGTAGTTGGATGTTTTTGGTTGGTGTTGCCGTGTAGGTAGTTAGCAGTAAAATCCTGGAATAGTTTATTGTGCCTTAAGATAGGCGTCTATGTTTCAGTATTCTGTATAAAGGTTGAACCATATCTTAAGTGAATCATAATTATTTTATTTTATTTTTTTGTTAAAAAAAATATATTTATCTTTAGTTGACTTCTCCAACACTTACTTTAAATAATAAAATTTAAAGATTTGGTGTACTGCTAGGTCAAAATGTCAACCAAAAAGTTAGGTCGAAATATCGAGCCGAAAGATTAAATATAAAAAATATAAATAAATAAAATTATAAATGGTTACTGTAGCAAAACTCATAATGATAGAGCTCAAATTAACAGATGTGTGTTTAAAAAATATATTAGGTACAAAAAGAAAAATCCAAATAGGTTTTGGGCCCAATAAGATAACATTATAAATATATAATCAATCTAAGAGGTATATAGAGTGAACTGATAATTATATCAAACTAATTCTGGGTTTGACATCGGAGTGCTTTACAGGTACACCCACTCAACAATGTGAGAAGACCAAGAGGAGAAGCCGAGAGGTCCAATTGATCTAGCTCAACCTAGTAAGCTTGTCAGCCATAGGTCCAACCTGAAGCAGGAGTGAACCGAAAGTCCAACAACATAAAGTAAGAGTGAATCGAAAGCCTAACTTAAAACAAGAGTGAACTGAAACCCCAACCCAAGAAATTAAGAAGATCCAACCGAAAGAAGAATAGTTTCTAATCCTTTGTAAGAAACCGTTTTGATTTATATATTAATTTTAATGTATTACTTGTTTTTTAGAGTAAGAGAAATAACGATAACTGTTTTTTGTCCATTACAATATTAGGAAGCTGTGGACCCTCAGAAATAATATTTTAATGTTTTATTTTTTCAGTTTTAATGAACGATGAATCCTCTCTTCAAAATTTTCACCACTCCAACCAAACACTTGCCACAATTTACTTCCGGAATATGACTTTTTCAGGATTTGTATTTCAGAGTTCATTATTAATCTTTTCGATTTTGTTTTTCGGAATACTTTTTTCATTTTAAAATCATTTCCGAATTATTCTGCTTTCTGTAATGGAAATTTATCTTTCAATGTACTTTTCATAATACAAATTTTGACTTTTTCATAACGTACTTTTCATAATGTAAAAAAAGAAACTACACATAAATATGCTTCCAAATTGAATATTCTGAAATCACGACTTCCAATGTAACTTGCTGGACATCTCCACTAAGATCAACCACTGGTAAAACCAAAATTGTAAGAGTATTTTGGGCATTTAAAATTTTGTAAAGTGCAGGTACCAAAATATATAGTGCAGGAAGCAAAAGTCCAATCAAAATGGCTAGAAATTAAAGTATCTTTTTTTATGGGCCTGGGTATATTTGGAACTTGAGAAAAGAAGGCCCAACCTTTTTAAGATACTGCCAATGTTCAATTATTTTCGGCAGTTTCTTCCTGCACCCTACATTTTTCTTTCTGCACCCCACAATGTTATGCAAAGACCAAACTATCCTTACTATTTTTTAAAAACCCAAAAATGTACTTGAACTGTATTTATCTTTCTGCATTATGAATTATGAAATCCGGAAAAATTTCGGATTGACACTTCCGGTAAAATTTCGGATTCACCAATCCGTAATTCAAAATTTGCATTTCACAATTAAAAACCCATCATTCAAAGAAGGCATTCTGGATCCATCAATCTGTAACAGAAATATGCATTCCAGATTTAGAAATCCATAATTAAAAAAAAAGCATTCTAAATCCACCAATCCGTAACAAAATTAGGCTTCCAGATTCAGCAATCCAGAAATCAATAATTTATGCAAAAATTGTTTCCAAAATACCCTTCATTCGAAAAAAAAAATAATCAGTTCTGGATTGATGAATCCGTAGCACACTCCCAAATTCCTATTTTCAGTAACCACAGTGTCCTTTTTCAAATAAAAGGTTAAGACCAGTTTTGAAATTTAGAAAATTATGGGGGTGCAGGAAGAAAAACATAGGGGTGCTGAAAGAGAAGCCATTATTTTCTTGGACCACTGATGGTGTCCAATTCGGTTACTGGCACATTTTACCCTACCCGAAGGATAAAACAGTCTTAAAGAAATTAAAAGTACTAATTGATGAGATTTTAAATAATTTATAAAAATATATAAAATAATAATAATTGTTTTTTATGATTTTTTTTTACTTCTTTTTCCTATCCATTGTTTTTCAATATGTGTGTCTGTTTAAGTATAACTCGAATATGTTAATAAAAAATAGAAAAAAAAGTTTGATGTTTAAGAAATATAATGTGTGTTTTTTTAGAGAAAGAAATATAATGTGTGCTTTTTTTAGAGAAAGAATCACTTTATTCGGCAAGCAGTGTTAACTGTTAATATGCTTGTATAGTTAATTTCATCGTTTGTTAGGTTTGGAACACACGTGATAGCTATGGATAAATTAGGTGAGATACATTGGTATCACTTGTGTCTCTTATAAGTATTGAAATTTCTTTGGGGCTGATGATGTTTCTATGTAACTTTGTAGAAATAAAGCATGTGTTATGTGTTATAATGATTTTGGTTGAAAGTTTTATATTTATTTATAAAAACATCATATGATATAATACTATACATTAGTGACATCTAACTCAACATGTATAAAAATACTTTAATCTTTCTTTGGTGGGTCATGAACACACAATTCAGTCAATTTTTGCTTCACTCGTTATTGAATTCTCTTTTCGGTGCAACATAGTATATCTCCCTTTCAATCACTTCTAAATAATTTGGTCTTAAATGGTTATTTAATGTACATTTTTATGGTAAATTTTACTTCTGTTGAAACTAAACACTCTATAGACTTTTTATTATTATAATGATATGCATATCTTTTATACTAGGATTTCCATACGGACTATACTCTAAACCTAACAAACCTTAATATTAAGAGAGTAATCTTAAATTGAATTGATTTTTGTAAATGTAATATTTACATTTACTTATATTTTGTAAATTATAATATATGTTGGACTGCTTTTATAAAAAATATTTAGTTAAAAATATCAAACTTAAGTAATTTAGATTTTGTGTTTCTTGCATATTAACCTATTTGAATAAAAAACAATACTAGTTTTTATTAGTTATATTATTATAATTTTAATTTATTATAATGTACAAATTTAATATAACAATAATAAAAAAATATATATATATTTTTAAAATTTGAATTATACTAAGCATAGTTTATTTTAGAAATAATATATAAAATTAAACATCTTAAAATTGAATAATATTGTACGAAACACTTAAAAAATAAAATCATTAGCTTAATACTAGTGGTATAATAGGAGAGTAACAATTATGTCTATCCAATTCTCATTTTAGAGAGTTCCAGTTCCCAGTAAATTCATGTTTCATATATGTTAAATATAGTAAAGGTAAATACAAACCAAAAAATCAGTAAATACACCAATCAAAATCACTTTCACCCTTTGCCTTTTCAATTCAAAAGACGAGAAAAAACAACATTCTGAAAGATGATCTTTAAGCATAAAAAAAGCTTGTCAACAGGGGAAATTTTATACGCATATAATCTGAAAAGAAAAGGAACAAGAAGAAACACGTATGGTAGGAAATTATTACAAATAAGTTCAGTCTCGTTAATGTATGTACTGGCATTACATAAAGATGTATAAGCTTTTAATGCATTTTCAACTCATGAACTGAAAAGATGATTATCCTGCGTAGAAATGGTAGCATGTATATATATACAACAAGTTTAGTGAGTAACAAACTGATAAACAGCAGTTAAGGAAAAGTGCACAGAGCAGCACGTACATTAAAAACTGATAAACATACATTTCTTTATGACAACAAAAAAATTCAGTAAGACCATTCCAGTAATCTACCCTAAATATCCAGCAATTAGTTAGTAGTTCCAAAATATCTGGTTTCTTCTATAATGTTTCTTGAGATACTTTTGTATCAAAGCACGGTAAGTCCATTTCCTATGTGTCTTGAACTCAAAAAATGCTTCAGAACTCATTTGAAAGTCCCCTTTACCCAAGGCCTCATACACAAACGGATCTGTTAACAACATTGGAGAATCATCCAAGTTCATTTTGTTTAGAGCAAAGTTCAAGTTCTTTCCAAGCCCTCTGTCCAAGTATGCATCAACTACACACCCAAAAGTCACTAGATCAGGAATGACATTCTCATGTTCCATATGTTCGATGCTAAGGTGGAGATCCCAGAACAAAGCCATCCTTGAGAAGGCTAAAGCACGAATATTAAAGGTCGTAATATCAGGACGGAATCCAGATTCCACCATCTGGAGAAACTCTTTCTGCAAGCTTTTCATCTTGAAATTGGCAGCATAAGAGAGTAACATAAGGTTCCATAAAAGATTTCCCACATCTTTTCTAACTAGACCAACATCTCTAAGGAACTCACCCAATTCATAGAATTGTCTCTCCCTTGTATATGCGGAGGCCATGGCCCGAATCACTTCCCTCTCTATCAGAAATCTCGATTTCTTAAGGCGGCCATACGCATTCTCCATGTCTTTCAAAGAACCAAAAATGCTATAATACAAAACAAAAGCATTTGCAGTTTTAGAAGAGATATGGACACCTCTTGAAGCCATTTCCTTTGCCATATCTTCCATTAACTCAAGCTGTCCTTCTCTTCCAAAACAAGAGATAGCCAACGAGTAAACATTAGGTAATATACTGAAATTCCTCATATCCACGTAACGTAGAATGTTGACCACTTCATCGAATTTTCCATGTTTTGCATAAGCATCAAATAATCTTGAAATAAATTCAACAGAAGGTACAAAAGAACTATATAGGAGCTGCTCCCATGTAGTCTGTGCTTGAGGAAATAGACCATTCTCTGTGTAATATAGCATCAAAACACACAAAGAAGTCTGTTTTGGCATATAACCATCATCTTTGGTATCATGAAAAACCCCATCAGATTGAGGAAACATTCTTTTCCTACTATTGTTTTGAACCAATGAAGAGCTATCTACACTGCTGTGCATACCACCAAAAGCTCCTTTTTCATTCCTCCACCAGATCATCTGTTCAACGCCCATCCCAAATATATAAAATAATAATAACTGGAAAACAGTAAAAAGTCTCTCATCCAATTATAGATTTATATATAACAGACTTTTATAATAGTTAATTTAAAAGTCATACATAAAGTGATTCCTAATTGGTAGACTTGACACTGTAAAGTATTAACAGCATATAAAAAACCAAAAGATTTTATAAATTCGAGAGTAAACAGTTCATATACAGACTGTTTTTTTAATATCAGAAGCAGATATGTACAATACATATGTTGATTTTTACAATAATTTCCTAATCAAATACCCATTATAATTTTTAATTGGTTGAGGGTGAGGATACTTAAAAATCAAACTCAAAGAGCAGTTGACATAGATGAATTTGGTCCCCATTAAAATAGCAGACAGGAAAAATTAAGATCAAATGCAAGACAAAAACATATGAGCTTGTACTAAATATGGCAACTAAAAGCATGTTTGGATCAAATAACAATTATAACCTTAATAACAAAGAATACTTAACGAAGTGATAAAAAGTGGAAAACCTTGTTGTGTTGTTGAGGAGCTTCACTTGCAGAATGGACATACGAGAAGAGGGGAGTGTTAGAGAATTGATTTCCATTTAAAACGAGGATGTTCGTAGAGTTCAAGGAAGAACAAATCATATGAACAGTGAGTGAGTGAATTGAAGAAGTTTTTCTGCGGATGAGGAACACAAGGCAAGAGGAATACTCATGTATCAAGACTTTTATATGATTTATTTTCCATCCTAAATCCAGACTCTCACTATAGAGATTAAGATTCTACTAGATTCTCAAAAGTTTATTATTACTCATGTGTGAAAACTTAAATTAACTTTTAACACAACCCTTGTGTTAAGATTTAACCTTTAAAGTAAATGAAAAGTTTTAGGCATCACTTCCACTTTGCAAAAAACAGTGATATTTTAGTAAAAGAGAGGTTGAAGACTTTGATCTTTATCGACAAAGATTTTTTTTATAATCATCTTCAAAGATATTAGATCAATGTAAAAATATATATGTTTTCCTTCTTTTTCTAAAATATCTCTTTAATCTTTTGCGAAAATAGTTTTATATAAAGAAGATATTTTAGACATTTCCTAGGCACTATCTTATTTAATTTGTTAAACAAGATTAATGTGTTAAGTATTATTTGTGAATTTAACATCAGTCACATAATTTAATAGACTTTATCAAGTTTAATATATTTTTTAGTCTATTAAAACACAATTTGATTGACTTGCACTCTTGCCTTCTCAGAACTTTCACCAGAAAGTTCCCTAAGAACGAATCCTTCACCATTGCATTCAGACCACATACCAGAACCTCCACAATCTTCACATGCTTTGAATTGAATCTTTAATTTCAAAAGAAGAACTTAATTTAGATAAACAGCGTGGAATTCAGCACACAACTTAATCATCGTTTTTTCCTTCTTTCTCAATCCTAGCCCAATTCTGGCAATACCATCAACGAATTATCTATGCTGTCTAGTAAAATGAAGTGGGTGCATAAACCAACTGGGGAATGCAATTACCAAGTTGTAAGAGACATGAAAGATCAACATTATTAATATTTCCACGAAATTTCTATAGTGAAACAGAATTAGTAATGTCACATAAGCAATGTGAATTCCGCTAGTTCAATATATACATTGCACTAAAACTACAACTGCAACAAGCATTGAAAAGTTGAAGAATAGAGAAGCACTACGAAGACTTTCATGTTATTGTTTGGACAAGCAAGGTCGTTTTTTAGTGTCATGGCATATTGCTGAGTGTGTAAGTATAATTAATTAATTTTCTGATACTAGTAATAACGAGGAGCTCTGACCTGTACTGACTCAGAAGTTTTGGATCTCTTTACAAGAAGAGTAGCTGCTGCACCAACGACAGTTACAGCTACTGCCATTGAAGCTGCAGTCTCAGCCAGTGCACACAGAGGAAACGGTGGATATTCTCCTCCTTTGCAGTTGTAACTTCACACCTGTTAAAGGAATATAAAATGAGACTAGCAAATCAAGCTTTCCCTTTGCATTTTGCATATCAACATTCGGGAAGCCATTAGTTTTTATAGTGGATCTCTTGTTTTGTTAAGAAGTGAACTTAAACCTAACTCCAACTTACAAAACTGGTTGATAAGTGAAGTTTGTAACCACTTATATATTATGAAATGCCATAATCTCTAATCGATATGTGAACTCCAACATGTTTAGTGGCACATGAGATGGAAGATCCATCCATATTTTATGCATTAAGTAAATAAGTAATTGTATTTTATCTTTCATTAATGAATAGGGAGAATTGAATTAAAAGGGAAAAGGATCACGGGTGAAATTACATATTAGAACCAATTTTAACTACAAGTAACGGGTAGTTTTCATTACAAAACACTAATTTCCTGAACAGAATATGTTCAGTCATTTTGGGCAGTGAAACATGACAATGATGCAGAATGCTAGAACTGGAAGCAATAAATGAGTAGAATGGCTTATGGATAATCAGTTGAGTCCTTGAGAGTTTCAGAATAACTCAACCTTCACAAAACTATCTTCTAAGATAAAGTTTCAACTCTACTTAATTATACTTTTAGTTTATGTGAAATCTCTATTGACTAATGAGAAAAATAATCATCTATGTTTTCAACGTTAGAAATTTGTTAAATAATATTATTCATCAAAAAAGAGGGAAGATCCTTAAATTTTTTGTAAAATTAACTATTAACAGTAAGATTTATAAATGAGTATCTTGCAGGTGTCATAAGCAAGCATTTAGAAGTAAATATAGTAGTTCAGTTCCCTATTGAAACTCAGAATTTTGTTCTATCTTTAAATGGTATATTTAAGGTGTATTCCTAACATGTACTGAGTTGTATATTGTTGTTCATCTATCTTAACAACTACTATCAAATTGTGTGTATTAAATTGAATTAAATTTTTTTTTGAAGAACCCTCAAACAGCATTGTTGTTGTATCAACAGTCGAAAGCAATATTGTTGTTGATCTGAGAAGCGGTGAACGTGAACTACACGGCTACACCTACCAGAACTAGTTCCTCCTCCAAAAGGATATCAGTGAATTGGCACGGTGGTTCTACCCAACAGAAACTAAGTAAAAACCACATCGAATACGCTATACTCACTTCACAAACACCATCTTCAATGCATACAAAATAAAACTACTAGCTTTATTAAGTTTCAGTTACCAAATAAATAAAGAAATGAGTAAGTACAAGGAGGATTGATGAAGAGCAATAAATACATAGAATAGATGGTTTTATTTAGGAAAATAAGAAGAAAAGATCTTACTATGAGAGTGAGTGTGAGAGAAGCAGGGAAGTGATACAGAGGTAGCCATTCAGATAAATGTGTTGTTTCTGTCCACCCACTACTACTTTCTCTGCTGCTCACTTATCATCTTCACTCCCACATCCCTTCTAGAAAGCAGGGGCAGTATATATAGGCATTTAAAAGCATCATCTGATAGAAAATTTATAGACAAAATTCAAGGAGCTACAACAACCCCTAAGTGCAAAACGGAAATCAAAAACAAAAATGCACAAAACTTAACTGCAGATACTACAAACATATTTCAAACAAAAAAAAACCGCGACACTAAAAACCCCTAAACCCTAAATGCAAAATCAAATTAAAAAACACAACCAATCCAAACTTCAGTCAACATATACTCAACCAAAACACCAAATCCTAAATAACCCCTAAAATCAATACCCAAACCGAAACCGTAAATAAGTCCTAAAATCAAAACTCAAATTGAAACCCTAAATAACCCCTAAAATCAAAACACAAAACGTAAATCAACAAACAAAAAATGCACGCCACGAAATAAGAAATCAATGGCACCCAATCGCAAAACGGGAGACCAAAATCGCATTTCCACACATCAACCTAAGAAACCAAAACATCAAAACCAAAATACACTCAAATAAATCAAACGAAACCAACCTCGACAATATTTTACGCCCAAAGTCACAATGAAAAATGCACTGGAATTTCAGTCTGCAACTCACCCTTCCAAAGTGCTCCAGAACGCCTTTCAAAGTGCTCCAAATGTAGCAGAACCTCCAATGTAATGGTCATATTCAATTTTAAATTTCTCCCCAATAAAATATGGGTCCCACACTATAATAAAAAATTGTTTTTTACGCCATGTCAGCAGTTGTATTGTGGAGCAACAATATTGGATTGTCTATATATCAGTACTCTAAAACATTTGCTTCGTGACGTTGCAGCTTCTCTCACATAACTGCAACTTTTCAATATACCAATTTCAAATTCCAACTCCGAACTCTCTGTGATGGATATGAACGACCCGTTGGATTTCGAGGTAGAAGACGACCTTCTGAAATCCCCCGCAATTAACACTAAGAGGTACTCCTTTCCCACAAAGTTTTTTACTTTTTGCCCCAACTTTTCAAACTTTCAAATTTTACCATTTTTTTTTCTGGGTTTAGGGTTTTACAGTCCCCCTCTTGAGTTTTTTATGATAATTTATGTTTTGCGTTATCTGGGTTTTCCTTGATTTGTTCAAACTGTGGATGATAACGAGTGCTTTAAATTTGTATTCCAACCAGGAAGAAAATTATTGGGTTGGATGATCTTCTTCAAGATCATTACAGAGAACAGAACAAGCTTCTAGAGAGGAGGAATAAGCAGACAAAGGTTAAGACTAAAAAGAGTAAAACTTCCTATGATGACGAAGATAGCAAGGAAGCTAAGTTGACTAGGCTAGTTGAGAAATGTCACAAGCAGGCACAATCTTTTTACCTGTTCTTATCTGAGTTTTTGTGTACTTAGCAATTAGCGTTGTCTGTTACTGAATACTTGGGTTTTCTCTTCCAGTTGAAAGCTTTTGGTGAAGAAGAAGACATTCGACCCTGGGGAGTAAAAGTTTTTGGAGATAAGGTTATTATACTGAGACAAATTTCTCAGTCATTCTCTGTACAGGGCTTGCTGCTTTTGTCTCTTCATTGTTTGAATGCTTGAGGTTTTAATCTTTTCATTTTGTGTATTGCAGAAAGCTTTTCCCCCTTTGGAGTTTCCTGATCTTAGATGCTGTAACCTTTTATACTCCTTTCTGAACAACAAGCTAAATTCTGTGGTGGAATTGACTGTGGACAAAGGTTGATGCATTGTCTTGTTTGCTAAGGCAATGATGTTTCTGTTTTTTGTTATTTTATTATGTCAAGAAACCATCTGTTTTTTGTATGGCAAAATACTCACTCAAGCCGTATTTAGATCAAATTACTGCTTATATGCTATCAGAGGAAACCGATATACCTGTTTTTCAGTGGTCATAGGCATTCCAATTAATATTATATGTTTTTTCAGGAGATATGTTTCTTGAAGGGTTACTGGTCAATGGTTGGCTTTCAAAATTAGTTTTTCTGTGTGGTCATGTAGAAAAATCAGTAGCCATCTGGGCCTTTAACACAAGTGAGTGAAAACATACTGTAAATATATATGAACATACCAGCAATCTTCGTCATCCATCTGTTTTACTTTGTTCTTTCAGTGTTATATTCATCAAAAGAAGAACTCCGCAACTCTTCCAGCGACTTTTGGTGTGCAATTCTCTCTTCTGAAAAGGAGGTAAACTTGTTTGTTATGTTTACTTTGGCATTGCTCCAGTAATAAAGTTATACATTTATTTTAATTCCTATATTATCTTTTGATACTATATCTTATAGTTCACAACAATCTTTTACCAGGTCAATCTAGTGCCAGTCAAAATTGACTGGTTTCCTGAATATGCAGATTTAAGAAGAGCTCTTGACATTTATGGGTTTCTCTTTAATTTTTCTTCCAATTCGGAGCCAAATAATTTAGGTTACCTCTCTTATATCTATACCAGTTTATCTCTCCACCGGGGATTACAGATTGCTGTAAAATAATATTAATTAAGTGTCAACACTGTGAGTCTGAACTCTGAAGTGTTTCAGTAGGATTGCTAATATCTGACCACATTGATTGCAATCTTCTAAGAACAATCTATATGTTTGTCTTTTTTAGATTCCGACATTGAAGGACCACCTCAAAACACTAGAGCTTGGATCAGATTTGTCACTGTTTGTTGTCTGATAAGGTAAGCAAGAAGTAATAGTAGTGAGTCTACTTAAATTATTACCTGGATGGTTTTTCTGTTATTTGACTCTTTTGTTAGTCATCATTTGAGTTTATGGCTGCCTTGTTTAAATAGCCTTTCGATGATTCAAGTGACAATATTTGAAAGTATGATGGTGTCAACTCCTGTCTTTTGATTCTCACTGCAGGAGTAAAAAGGCTATCTTCTCTACTGTAGAAGCTGAAGAGATAGTTGAAATTATTATTTGTCTATTCCTGGATCGCCAGTTTCTGGGTTTGTTGGTACTTTTAAAGGACTGCATGGAAGCGATTGTCAATTACTTTACAGACCAGGAATGGTGTTCAAGTTGTGAGAACATAGCTAAATTCATTGCTTGCAGGTTTTTACTTATATATTTTCTCTTGCCTATATTTGTTGATTAGCAGTATATAAACATTTTCTCGTCAGTAATATTATTTTTGATGTCTTAGCAGAACCCTCAATAAAAGGGTTCGAAAGCTAATTAGAATAAGAGGGTTAGAAGTGGACTAAAACGAAATTTTGTTGCAAACAAAATAACTACTTGTACTCACTATTCATCAATAAATGGGAAATGTGTAGTGTTATTTAGAGCCAGTTGCAACTTGTGAGTCATGAGAAGGAAATCAGGTCACTCGAATACCCGGGTTAAGGAGAAAAGGGAAATGTTCTACATTTGTTCTTGATCTCTCTGTTCTGTATATCATTGATATCGTGAGAGATTGATTGATTGCAATAAATATTACACTTTTTCATCTTATTTTCTGGATCTACTATCAACATCTTGGTCAATCACTAACTGCACTCAAATTGCAGCCTAAAAATTTGCATGTGTATCTTGTACTGTCATTTTTTCTGCATGTTTATGGATGGCTCAATGAATGAGTAGAATTAAAATAGTATTTTTTTGTGGGACATAATATTGGTATCCTATTGCCATCTTTGTAAGATCAATTGGCATTAGCTTTTCCAAGGAAATTCTTTTCAGCTGGTGCTAATTACCATACAGAAGATGATGTGATGTCCCGAAAACACTTCATGCTAGTGACTAGCAATGTAATATGTTTTGAGTAGCAAGTGTCCAATGCATAATGTTTTCTATTATTGAAGTAAAATTAAAAAAAAATCAAATTATAAACAAATATGAATTATTAGTTTAAATAAATGAATAAAAAATAAGTACCTAAGAGTAAAAGTAACAGATTTTTAAAAAGTGATTTTTTTTATATAAAAGAAAAATTTGATTGTAATCAAGCTAAAGACTGTTTATTTGGAGAAACGTTTTTCTGTTTTCACTTCTAAATACAAAAGTGTCACCTTGTTTTCAATTTGTTTTCTGTTTCCAAATATTTGTACATGAAACCGTGAAAACAACTTTTTTGTTTTCTGTTTCTATTTAAATATTTGAAAACAAAGTATGTAATTAATAATTTGGAAGTTTAAAAAAATATATAAATAAGTGTTAAATAATGGTGAAGTTGGGTTTCGTTAAGAGAGAGTATAATAGAAATGTTCCCACGTTCAAAAATTAGGGCTAACATATATAATATAAGGATTGTCAATAACCAGTTTTGCGCTCTTTCTCATGTTCTTTGTACTGTTTATCATCGTTGGAATTAATGCCCAAGCGTATGCACTGTAAGTAAACAAGTTGATGTGCATATTGATACTTATTATCTAGATCTTGCCCATTGGCTTTGTAATCTTAATTGCTGGCTTTCTCTAATTCTTGTTGTCTTGGATGTGTAGAGTCTCAAAGGATTTGAATTGCATCCAGACCATTGAATGTATTTCAGAAGCTACCTCTCGTTGCAAACAACTTAGGAGTGCCATTGCTTATCAAACACTGCTTTCTTGTTTTGATGGAGTATGCTACTTGCCTTTCTCTTATCTAGTTTATGTATGCTTTGTGGATGTAAAAAGTTTAGTGAGGGTCCTGGTCATGTGATAAGGATGGAAAGTTAGCACATGAGCAGCAAGTTATACGTGAAATCTGCTGTTGCTTGCTTGAATCTTAAGCAAAAATCCAGCATCAAAATTTTCAGTGATGAAAATTTAAGCTCTCTTTGTACATGTAATGCTGTCAGAACTTTGTTTTGGTATCAACAAACGTTTAAATCATACTTGATCTGGAATTTCTCCATCACATAAATTTTCAAATTGGCCACTGATATTTCTTTATTCAAAAGCGTTACCTCCACTAAATTTTCAAAACAGACTTTTGATATTTCTATTTCCATTAATTCATTTTATTATGTAATTTAGAGTATATAGTTACTTGTTTGAGTGTGTATATCTGTTCATTAATCATCAATAATATAATTCGTTTTTGGTTTATTAGTTGGAGTGCCATTTCTAGTTTGGTATATTATGATCCGAAACACTGGCCAAAATGTGCAAAATGTGCAAAGCTAACTTGACACTTACTAACAAAATGCTATGAGAAAATTGTCAAACAAGTCAGCAATGAACACAACCAAATTTCTTTAGTATGAAATATGGATATATTTGCTTTTAAACTTTTGGAAATTGAAACTGATCTTTGTCCTCAGGTTAAAAGTGGAGAAGAGATCCTCAGATCACTTGCAGAAATTAATTTTAAAGACAAAAGATGTGACTTCTACAATATGTACATTCACTTAGTTTTGACAGAGAATTGGGTTCTATCCAACTCATTAATCGAAGACAATCCAGTAATCTATGAGATGTTCTGTCTTTACCTTCAAAATTGTTCCACCTTAATTTCAGCAACCAACCTACGTTCATATGCATCAAAGGTGAAGGAAACAGCTTTCTTATTTTTAACACTGAATTGGTTGCAGAGTGATTTCATGTACAGAAATAATTTTGTTTTACAGGTTCGGCATAGGGCTTCATATCTTCTGCACTTCTCCATCTACAAATAATTGGTTTCAGGTATCTTTAGCATCCTACCTATCCCCAGAATCAATTTATGTATAATTTTTCCAACCAGAGAAAAGAAAGTTAGATGAGATTAAAATATTTATTGAATGCTGTCAAATCCTCCTATAGATAGGGCTAGAGTCTTGTAAACCTTTGGCAAGGATTTTCTGGGTGGGTTTTGTAGGTTTTGCAGTTGCTCTTCTGCTTATTAAGAACCTTAGTAGTCGGAACCATAGATGTTGAAGATAATACTCATCATATTGCTTATTAAGAACAATGGTTTATTTTGTCATGAACTTCATCTAAATGAATGATTATTATCATACACAGACCAGTGAAAGACTTAGAGGGTGATGTGGTCCAATGGTTATGCAATCGTAAAGTGACTATGTACACCATGTTGCCTCGCAGACTGCTACACATAGAAAACGCCCACATTTTTGTTAAGAGTACGTCTTCATGGACATGTTTATCATCAATCAGATAACTTTTTGATAGCCTGAGATGGCCAAATCTCAAAGGGTGAAGGATTTAGGAATGGCGGTTGCTTTGGCTCCCTTATCATATAACAGATTTTGACTATACATCAGATTCTTCAGACTCCAAGAACGCACTCATCTCCTTAAGATGTTTTAATGTCACTTTAATAGCCAATACGTGGGGTTGTTGCTGCTTCTTACTGGCATGAAACGAGATTTGTTGCTCATCCTAGGTACAAAATTGCTTCACTATATGTAACAATCTTTCTCATGGAAAAATTACATGTAAAGGCATGTGTTTGTGCCCCCTTGTGTTAATGTCCAACAGTATCTTATATTAAAATCCACGAGTACCTTATTTTATGAAGTTTATTTTGTGTCTGTCTCTTATTTTATGTCAGTTTATTTTATCAATGCTCCCAGATAGCAAAAATATGGAACCTGCAAACTGCATACAAGTAATTGCTGTTGACTAATAAGTAATTCAGGATGATCTGCCAGTGGCCAAAACAAATTAATTCCTACTACTAAAAAACAATGAAAATAACATCACTTGATTTAAAATTTGAGGGCATGAAAGAAGAAAGTTTATTTATATAAGTCAAATAGGAAAAATAAAGGATAAAAATAAAGTGAGAAATATATTATTTGGATAGATAGAAATAGAACAAATATTTTTTTTTTAAATTTTCTCCACTTGTTTAGATGGGTGAAAATAAATTAAAAATATGGAAAATATTTTAGTACTAATTAAAAAATTACTCCAATATTTTAACATTATTATTTATTATTCCAAAAATGTTACAAGAAGATTTGTTCTCTCCTTTCAATTCATGCCAATTGGGGTTTGTGGGGGAAGGGGGTTGTTTTCTAGTAAGTCTTCTCTTCCTTTTTTTTTTCTTTGCTCAATCAATTAAAAGTATAAATTCAATATGTCATTTATAAAAAAAAATCAATATGTTTATGAATATAAATTGTATAAAATAGTATGTGAATGAGTGATATGTAATTAAGCAATATCCTACTGGGAAGAAAACTTCACCTCTTTATCATAAAATACAGAAAAAGGTATTTAACTATCTTCCCTCTTTTAAATTTATATTTTAGACAACTCATTTCGATATTAAGGTGACATTAAAGTTGTTTTTTTCTTTAAATAATGTGAGTTACTATAATTAAAGATGGTAATATGGACTTTTTTTACTAAAAAAAAAATAGGTGTATTCTCCTTTCCCCTCCACACACTATAAGAAAATCATTACATAAAAATTAATTTTAGAGATTAAAATAATTAGTTATTATATTAACTAAATTAAAAGTTATTTTATAAATAAAAAAATTATTGGTATCTAAAGTAGTTTCTATTATTAATAAAAATAAATAAAAAATAGTTTATAAATTGGTATCTAACCACTAACTACCAATGTTTTAGCTACTAACTACTTTATATTCTAAATTAGTTTCTATTAGTCTTTTAAAGACTAATTTAGAATATAAAATATTTATAGTTAAAACATTGGTAGCTAATTTAAATACCAATTTAGAAACTATTTTATAATTTTTTTATTAATAATAGAAATAATTTTAAATACCAATAATTTTTTAGTCTCTAAAAATAATATCTAATTTAATTAATATAATGATTAATTATTTTTTCTCTAAATTTAGTTTATATTTAATGATTTTCTTGTAATGATGTGAAATGTCATTTAAAAAAAATTCTCTCCTAACCTCACAACACACCCTTGCCTTTCGTTATTCTTGTGGAGTCGACACACCCCCTTAGTTCTACGGAGCCGCAACACCTCCATTGTTGTCCAAGAGTATTCATGTTAGAGAGCATTTCGCCGTTTGAGAGAGGGCGATGGTTAAAGCAGGTTGAAAGAGTTACATTGTAATGGAAGATAAGTTTATTTTGTCTGTTTTGTACTAGAATCATCGCACCACTTTTGCACCTTATTTTTATGCGTGTTGTGTTGATACCAGATTGTACAATCCAAAATGCATTTTATAATAACATATTGAATTATATAATTCAGAATGAACTTCTGATCCAAACTCACCTTCTAAATTGTACAAATTAGAAGTATTACTGATTGTACAATGCGGTATACGAACAAAATGAATACAAAATTTGTTGGGTATGAAGCCAGGACCTATTGGGTTGGGCTGACTAGACACCATGTTTAGTGAGTTGGCTTAATCATTGGGTCGCCTGTACTTGGTGTGCAACAGAACATAATGAAAACCTAATAGTTGCCCGTGTGGATGTAGGTTGCAGTTGGCGACCGAACCACGTTAAATCTTGTGTTGTTTATTTTTCTGCAGTTGATTCGTGATTGTGTGTGTTGCTTCTGCGTGCGTTTTTTCCCATCAAGTGATATCAGAGCTTGGTTCGTTTACACACTAGACACCAGAGATCCGATCAGCAGAATTAATCGACGAGACATGAAAATTGCGGCGACAGCAATGTCCCAAAGCTAGGGTTTTGCAAGGGTTGCAGTAGCATCCCAAAGTTAGGGTTTCGCAGAGGCGTCAACATCGTCCCAAAGCTAGGGTTTCGTAGGGGCTGCAGTAGTGTCCCAAAGTTAGGATTTCGCAGAGGCGGTAGCAGTGTCCCAAAGTTAGGGTTTCACGGTGGCTTAGGATTCGCGACAACTCAGACTTGCGACTCGCGGCAGGTGCGCGCAGTAGGCAATGCGACGTGCAGTGGTGTGGGTAGCGACAGGAGTGGTGGCGGCTCGCGACATTGTGCAGGTGGCTTGCTCGTAGTAGGGTCGTGTCCAGGTAGTGCGGCGGAGTGCATCAGTGCAACGACGGATCGCGTTTCGTGACGAACAAGTGTAGGTGCTTGCGGTGAGCGAGACGACACAGAGGTGTAGAGCGATGGCAGTGGCGGAAGACGCAGGGTGACACATCATTTTTCTGCTGGTGCAGCAGTGACGGTGCAGTGCTAGGTACGGGGTGTGTATGTTTTTCGCTGCGGCAAGGAATTATGACAGTTCAGTTATTGAACACATCAATATTTGATCTTAGCCAGACTTACATCAGTGGGCATTAAGTTCGATGATGAAGTTCAAACTTTACTATTGCTATTGTCTTTGCCTGATAGTTGGTCCAGAACAGTTACCGTAGTTACTAGTTCAGCGGGATCCGATGGATTCACTTTTGAGAAGATTCGTGATCTCATTCTTGGTGAGGATGTACGAATAAAGAGTTATGGGGAATTGTCTAGTGAATCGCTATATGCCATCAGAGGTAAGAAAAATATCAGAAATAGTGGGAGCAAAAACAAAAGAAGGAGTTAGTCAATGACTCGGGATTGCTCAAGTGTAACATGTTGGAACTGGAATTGCAAGGAGGTGTGGCATTTCATGAATCAATGCCCAAATGATAAACAAGTCAACATTGCAGAAGACTTCGCGGACGAGGACCTTTTAGTTTGTTGTGCGGATAACAATGTGGATTCCTGGGTCATGGATTCTGGTGCTTCATTTCATACTACCCAGAGCAGTGAAGCATTGCAAAATCTAGTTATTGGAGACTTTGAAAATGTAAGACTAGCATACAACAAAACTCTTGATGTTACGGGCATGGGTGACATAGTGTTGAAGACACTAGTTGGTTTCTGGACTTTGAAGGATGTCAGAGTTGTTCCAAGCTTGACGAAAAGTTTGATTTCTGTTAGGCAGTTGGATGAACAGGGACATGAAATGAAGTTCGGAAATCAGTAGTGGTCATCAAGAGAAATTTTGTCATGGCCTGCGGAAGAAAGAGAGGTTCGTTGTATATGGTCGGATTACCGTCTGAGGGAGTGACCATCCCAGTTCAGAAGATAAACAAAGTCCTGTTCACATAATCTCGTGGGCAGAAGGGGGTTGTCTTTACAAGAGAGAAACCTAGAGCCACAGGTCAGATTCAGGATGAACGAGCATGGAAAGGTTTAGGTAGACCAGTTAGAGGTACTTATGGCAGTGGGAGCACGGGTCGTGCTTCAGCTGAGGTTCCTAGACGACAGTGGGTTAGGAGAACCAGTATTCCAGCGGTTGAAACTTCTCTAGGAAATTTCTTGTTGAATATGGATTTGTTCTCAGGTTGTTCTAGGAGGATCCGGCAGTTCTTACAAGTGGGAGTCGGTAGGAACAGAGAACGGGTCAGTGACTGAGGTGTTGAAACTCAGGGGAGTTTTAACGAAGTCTTCAAAATGATTAAGAAGGCTGGTGGCAACTAGCGGTGGAACAGTGACTTCCGTCGATAGATTACAAAAGTACATGTACACAGTTGAAGCGCAGGTAAACATTGTTCCGTGGCTTAAAGTAGGAGATTGTTAGGTATGAAGTCAGGACCAATTGGGTTGGGCTGACTAGACACCATGTTTAGTGGGTGAGCTTAATCATTGGGTCCCCTTTATAATTTCTATTTAAAGAGATCATTGTACTTGTAATTGGTGTGCAACAAGACATAATGAAAACCTAATAGTTGCCCGTGTGGATGTAAGTTGCAGTTGGCGCTCGAACCACGTTGCTTCCGCGTATGTTTTATGCCATCAAAATTTATCTCAACTCACTAACCTTCTCCATTACAAACCACCACCAACAACCACAATCACTCACAAACAACTACCACGAACCAACACCCGTACCACGAACCAACACCCGTTCAAAATGAAGAACAAGTCACCAGAAAAACTAAAATCTTAAATATTCAGACAAGGATAGGGTTGAACTTTTTAAAATATATGAAGGTGTAGGGAAAAGCATTGTAGTTGCAGGGAGAAACTGCCAAAAAAAATTAAATGTAATCGACATCCATATTTAAAATGTATTGCAATTTTTAATTACAATTGGTCATAGTTCAGATCTACGGGCTAGTATTAAAGAATGCACAAATAAATTATTATACATAAAAATATACAAATTTTAAATTAGTAATCAAAGTCTCAATTCACAGCAATTTAAATTTTTTAAATAACTCCTAAATATGTTCTACAATAAAATTGACAAAAAAAATTTAATATTTTGTTTAGAAATTAAAGGAACACTTTACAAATTTAAAGGATTAAAAAAAAACTATATAATTTTAAGATTAAAAATAGTTAAACATTAAAAAAGTATATTTATATATCTAACAAGTAACCAACTTTAAAGCATTAAAGTGTGTCATAATAAAGGATTGATAAATTTTAAATCAAATTTGAAACAGGATAGGACGATAGGATAACCCGCCTGTGAAGTTTTGATGATTTTGAAAGAGAGGTTCGGGAGGCTTTGAATTCGGTTCGGACAACGTAACGGTAGTTTCAGTTAAAGAAGCCGTTAGGCTAGGAAGGAAGTGAAGTGTTGGTTCCTTTTCGCTTTTCGCTTTGTTTTTCTTCCAATACACTCCTTCACTTTCCACACTCCGTTCAAATGAACAACTTGCAATTAATCAAATAGGTGGTGTCGTCGTAGTAGAAGCATGAACGTGCCGGCGGAGAAAATGGCGAAGAAATCCATCGGAAGCTTAATGCGGAAGAAGCTTTCTGACATCACCAACAACGCCAACCCTCACTCCCAACAACTTCATTCCGTTCCCTCTGATGACAATTCCATTCAACAACTCCTCAAGGTGCATTTATTTACTTCATTTTCTTTTTCTTTTTCACATATTATTCTCTCTTTTTTCAATTGTTTGGTTGAATTGTGATGCAGGAAAGAACGGCGTTGATCCAACTCCTCGCGGAAAGAAAGTAAATAAACTATCTAGTTTTGGCAGCAATGAACTATAATGTTGTTAATTTAATTTACTTGTTTTTAATTTGACTTGATTAAAATTGAACAGCAAAATGATTGAAGTGAGTGGCGCGGAGCTGAAGAGACTGAGAGGCGATGTGAAGAAGCTGCAACTCCAAAACTGGAACCTCGCGCAGTCCAATAGTCACATGTTAGCGGTTAGTTTCGTATTTGAACACGTGCTTTGTTAATTGAGGTGGTTAATTGCGGGTGATGGTAACTCTTTGTGGTTAATTTTGCAGGAGCTTAACATGGGAAGGGAAAGGGTGAGTCATGAGTGAGTGAGTGAGTTGGTTCAGTTCTCAAAATATATTTGTTTGTGGAGTGCTACGGAAATTGCATTTTAAGATTCTTTTTCTCTTTTGAATTGGATGGTGGTTGTTTCAGATCAAAACGCTGCAGCATGAAATTTTGTGGAGGGCTGCTTTGATTAAAGGAAAGAACATGAATGTGCAGGTTTGTTATGCTTTGAGCTAGTTTTTCTGTTACTACATATACTAGGTTACGTGCTTACCTTACTTCGTGTGTAGAATGTTCTGTGGTAGAAACTGTGGTTGGAGAAATTGCATGATATACCAGACCATCATGTTATTGAATCTTTCTTATAAACTGAAAATTTTGGTTATTTATCAGAGATTCATTCAGACCCCAAACATGTAATGGTCTACGAATATAATAATTTGTCGTGGTTTTGGAGGGAAAAGTGCAGAAAAGTTTGATGAACAGTTTATACATTGTTGGTTTAAAGTAGAATTGAACTCAAATTCTTTAAGCAATCTCTCATGGTTATGCTTTTAGATTAAAACCATGGTTATTTCGTATCATTGACATGTTATGAGAAAAAATATTTTAAAATGAATGATGAAAATATAGGTAACTATTTTTTTCGTTATGACTTACATTTTTTTAAATGAATTTTAGGTGTTACTTTTGCTGCTTATGTGCATCTTCAAGTATCTATTGTTGAAGTTATCCGTTAGACATGATTTTATATGCCATTTGTCTTCAATACTCGATAACCATTTGCAAGAATTCTCATTTTGTGATGAAGATAAAAAAAATAAAAAATAAAAATAAAAAAAACCTTACAAGCATTTGAACAGGCTTGAGTTAAATTTTGATATTCTGTGTGTGGTCTAAACTCTAAAAATTCAAATGCAATATGTAGGATAAGACCTAAAACAATGCTTTCCCTTTTTTTCCTTTTCCTTTTTCTTTTTCATCTGATATCATCATTGTAAATGAACTGGGACCTTTCCATGTTTGCAGGATAAAGGGGAGATTGACTGCGAAAAGAATCCTACCTTCGTATCAAAGTTACAGGTGCCTGAGAAAAATCCTTTACACTTATTTGTTTGCTAAATTGATGGCGTTGGCGAATATTGAATGTTATTCCTCATTCTTTTATTGTTGTATGTTTCGATGGGCTCAAGGAAGGAGATGAAGAGGCAGGACAGCCATCCACTGAAGACAGCAACGATGAACAACACAAATGTATAAACAGAAGACGCATAAGGAGTAAATGTAAAATCTAAAACTCACCTTCAAGGAATTTTTTCTTACATTTTTTTCTCTCAATAATGTTTAAGCTTGTTTTGGAACTCTGCAGCTACTGGTTCTTCAACTGCTTCGAAGAATACAGGTAAAGACAAGGCTAAAGACAATAGGTTAGTTCACTCTTTAACAACATCTACCAATGTCTCTTAGGTTAATTCAGTTTAAGATGAACAATGCAAGGTTTAAGTTGACTATTCGGATATGCCTAAGCTCATTGAACAAAAGCACCTGAAAAAATTCTTAGCATTACTAAACAATAATTTTATAGAAATTTGTTAATGTGATAAATTCCTCATTTTTGGTACACAGGAGACGTTTGAGGAGACATTCTACTACGTTCAAAACCCATGAACACGAACCTCTAGAAAATTTGTTTGAGTTAGAGGATGCATATCTTGTCACTCAATCTGGATCTAACACGATGAGATCTCCAACTTCAAAAACTGAAAGAGGAGAAAAGTCTGATTTAAGGAATGAAGCTCCAAGGTGTTCTTTTGGAAGACCCTTGCGAAGAGCAGTTCAGAAGGTTCATTCGTACAAGGAGATTCCCGTAAATATCAAGATGCGAAGATTATATTAGACTTACCTAAATAACCTATATAATTATATTTAACTTTCTTTAATTAATTATTTAACACATGTATCCTATGACGATGTTGATTAGTGTATGTTGTATGTTGCATTGTATCCTACGTTCCAAGTTCGTTGGCTATCACTACTTTTTGTTAGTTCATAAATAACAGTCACTTAACACGAACCTTAGGTGAATGTTTCGTTGTCGTCTTATAGTTTGTTATTTACGTCCTCGTTCCTCAAATATACTGATAAAGTACCAGTCACAAGCTTAAACTGGGGCGTGATTTTCTTGCATGATATTTCTAAAGAAAAACCACAAAGAATACCTATTGTATTTAAAATACAAAGGAGATCTGATGTAACATCAAAGTATATTGATTGCAATTTGATTGGCTAAGTAAAAGGAGAGACCATAATCCCTGAAAGTTTATTTTACTGATCATCATGCGCAATTTTTTGCCCTTTTCTCCTTTATCTACAATCATACTATTTAAAGCTTGTTTTAGATAAACAACGTAATTAAATTATACTTAATGTAGAAGCTTTATGTTGTTAGTTAATAACATAAAAAAAAGTGTGTTAGTGTATAATTGGTTTGAATATTCTTATAGATGAATCGTCTGATTAAAGAGCTTCCCTTATTGTTTCAGTACCTGTTTCTTAGAATTACATCATCCTTTTTAGAAGGGTTGCAAGATCATGTGCTGTTGGGATGATATGTGGGCCTTTAGTTATATGTGGTCCAAAATATTTGGTGATCTCTGTCGAAATTCCAATTGCAAATCCAGATCCAAGCCCGTCAAGTTTTTTTTTATCACAGGGTCCAAGTTAAACACCGAAGAAGGTAAATGAAGCCAAATTTAAAATGAGAAAAAGAAGAGAGAAGATGATAATATTACTAAAGAAAATGAAGCTAGAAATGATGTTGCACTTTAAAGGTCTTAAAGGCATGTGAACTTTTTCTTGACAAGTGATATGTGAGCGAATCGAAATTGTGCAAGCATGTGCTTTGAGACTCAATAGTCAATAGCACAGTTCTTTGGTGGCTTGCTTTGTGTGAGTTTCATTGCATCATCCATGTTCTTCAATAAACCAAGGACTTTACCAAGAAACCGTGTGGGGCATGGCATCCTCTTAGGTGCTTTTCTTCCAATTTTTATGCGTAATAACATTGCTAATCCTTTCCTTTTGGTGTTTGTTCAGACAATGATGTCCCTTCTCTTATATTATTATTATTATCATAATCAACTCACACACCAAAATCATACCCTCTTATTCCCTGTCTCTCCTTATGATGGATTGCTTTATCTATTATACTCAGATTTCACCTGGATTTTCATGTCCCTTTTTCTCCCACTTTGTAAAAATATCTCACAATCACTGCTATTCTTTAATCACTGTATCACAAATAAAGAGATTTGTCTCGTGAACATTCAAGGATTGCATAATGTCCCCACAGATTCCAACCAATAAAACAGATCTCACACTTCCTGCAATTTACAAAATGTAATTATGAATCAGAAATGTATATAAAGTTGTCACAAGGAAACAAATATAACCAATTCCACCTTATTTCATAATATCATTCTCAAATAAATTGCCATTGTAGCTTCAATAATTCATTTTTTATTTATTTATGATACAATATGTGAAAATAAAAAATTGGTTCTCTTAATCATTGACTGGAACTCATCAAGCTTGAAATTGAAATAGTATAAAATTAATTATTATTTTTTAAAATATTTGATTTGAGGAGTGAGAATTTTAAAATATGGTGAATAGATGTCTATATTTATTATTAAACACATGAATTGATTAACTGTTGAATAATGATGCTGGGTTCAAATTTTGTGCTAAAAAATGAGATTGGGCCACGCGGCAGTATCAAACAACTCGAACTAACAACCTAAGTTGTCTGCATCCGACCCAATGCGACAAACCAACGGCCGTCGTTTTTCGTACACTTCGAGACCCAAAACCTTTCTCAGTTCACATTTTTTTAAAAATTAAATTTATTCTTCACCACAATACATCACAAATTTTTCTATCACTTTTTTTATTATTCCCCCTTAAAAAATACAATAAATTCATATTTATAAATCGTTAGCTTTTTTATATAAGAAAGCAATCGAGTTCAAAAAAAAAAAAAACTAAACCTGATGTAATTAATACCATTAAATGATAATATAATATTTTAATTCACTTCATAAATTGTTTTATAAGGTTAAATTAAACTTAAAATTCACTTTCTAATTCAACATCAAAGTTATCTAGAATATATTCTAACGATAGTTTGTTGATTTTATGAGATCATCCGTTATCAGATTGTTATTGGACCATCCATAATACACGGTCCACTGTGCACGAGTTTAAGGACTCAGTATAAGAAAAATGTATAAGAAATCCCACATCGACTAAAAATAATAAAGATGTTTTATACTATATAAGTTGGTGCAAACCTCACTTGATAAACCCAATTTTTATAAAATTGAGTTAAGTTTAAAGTTAATTTCCTAATAAATATCATACATACTCGTAATTACGATAAGTTGATAACCCAATAGTGAATTATTTCATATTACAATAATTAAAAATAAGATTTTACTTAAATATGAATTCATATAAAAAAATCAATTTTTTTTGAAAAATTATAAATGAATGTCTTTAACTACATATTTTTAAAAATAATATTAAGTGATAAATGTTCAGTTAGTGAGTATGATATGAAAATCACATCCATCACGTGTGTTAGGTCTTGTTAAAGTCATGATCCTAGAAGAGTTTGCTTGGAAGGAGAGGTTACCATTACCAATGTGATAATTTGGTAATACATTCGATTTCTAGGATGTTCAGAATTTTAATTATCCAACATTTGAATTAATTTAACAGTAAGTTTGGTTAAGTGGGGCCCCCACTTTTGTGTTAATGACTGCTTGGGATTCCAAAGATCAGCAAAACATGATATGATTGGTGATGGAATTGACGACCCACCTAAAGACTCTAAATAAAAAATAAAAGATTAATTTCATTCATTTTGTAATCTTAATTGTTTTTGAGTGATTATGGAGCCCACGCGTTTTAAACAAAGTTGGCATCCATGATTCTCTAGGGTTCCTTCCGACAGGTATTAGCCGTTATGACCCCACAAACGTTGGACTAAGTGTTACATATTTTACTATCTCTTATCCAATAATGTCTTCACACTTAATCAAACCTATATTCTCTCTTTCATGCAATCTTAACCTTCTGTAAACTAGCTCTTGTTTCTTTCTACGAACCCTAGTTAATCACTTTGATTTTATTTCAATAATTCAGTACGTAAAACACCACAACTTTGTTCATCGCATTGCAAGTCTGCTACCTCATAACTTGCTTACATTCAACTGCTGCATTAATTAATTCTCAGATTTTCGTACTTGAAAGTAACATTTGATCTTCATCTTGCAAGATTTTGAAGTGGACACCAAATTCTTATTATTTGTTTCTTGATTTTTTTATAGACAGTTGTTTAAAGCTATTCATGTTTTAGTTAAAAAATGTCATCATCAAAACACTGATATTAATAATTAATTGTTATATCACAGAAACTGTTACTCTAAAACTAAGTTACATTATTTATCACAACTTTTTATTAATAATAATTAATTTAAAAATAAAAATAATTAATATTATATTAACTTTTAAATACTATTTTATAAATTAAAAAATTATTAATATTATAAAATAATTTCTAAATTGATATTTTTAGTTAGGAATGATTTAGTTACTAATTATTTAAAGTATAAATTAGTCACTAATTTAGAATTTACAGTAGTTAAAACATTAATAATATTATATACCAATTTAAAAATTATCTTATAATTTTTTAATTTATAAAATAAAATCTAACTAAATCAATATAGTGATTAATTATTTTTTATTTTTGAATTAATCGTTATTTAATAAAAAAAAATTAGTAATTTTGGTAATATATAAAACCTTACGGAATAAGTAATAAAAATAGTATCATATTAATCTCTAATAATAAAAAACTATAAAATTATCATTAATTTTATTATATTAATTTTGGTATAATGGATGTTAAATATAGTATTTGAAAACTTATTTTTTCATCACTACAAGAAAATCATAAAATAAAAATCAATTTTTAGATACCAAAATAATTAGTTGCAATAGTAACTAAATTAGAAACCATTTTAGAAACTAAAAAAAAAATTGGTATAAATGAATCATAAATTAAATATCAATTTTTTTTTTAGTTTCTAAAATGGTTTCTAAATTAGTTTCTATTATTGTTAAATAGTTTCTAAATTAGTATCTAATTAGCAATCAAAGTTTTAACTACCAATAACTTTTTTTAGTTTTTAAAATGGTATCTAATTTAGTTACTATTACAACTAATTATTTTGATCTCTAAAAATTGGTTTCTATTTCATGATTTTCTTGTAATAATAGTGAAAACATATTTTTATAAGACGAGGTGATTTGTTTAAAGCATATCCAATGAGAACTAATAATGCTAGAATAGTTACTAATCTTCATATAGAGTTTTAAAAAGCTAGTTTCTTAGTAGTGAAAAATGTGAAAATAATAATAGTGTGTGGCGTGAAGTTTCGTTTGGTGGGTAATGTATACAAGGTTAAGGTCACTTCAATGTGATTAGAGAATCCATTAGTATGTTATCACTTAAATTTGAGACGTGATGAATACCCCCACAATCTAGATAATTAGTATATAAAATTGATTTTGAAATGAAGATAATTGGTTTAATATATATGTTCAGGTGTGTGTAAAAGAGTGAAAGTGGAGGAGTCAAAAAAGTGTAGAATATAGCTTTATATAGAATAAGAATATCACTCTCTTTAACCATTCCCTTAAACAAATTCCTTAATTTTTTTCAAACGTACTTATTGTGAAACGAAATCTTGCAAAGAGACAACGCAATTAACTTTGAAATCACTTTTTGATTCTTAGCATAATAACTATTTGGCAATTAAACCCATTAATTAAGTATTCTCTTTCCTTTCCTTTTGTTACCATCAAAGTTTATAAAGTAGTTCTATTATACCATATGTATCCTTAAATCATGCAAGGACAGAAAATATTCCATGGAGATTAATCTATAGGGGCAAATTTTGAGGGGATTAAATATTGTCAAATTTAAACTTTTATTGTTGTAATTATTTTCATTAATCATTGATTTTTAATCATTGTTATCGTGTGATATATGTTAATAATTTATGTGTTTAATAAGATGGTTATCCGTTTAATTTTTTTTATTAAATTTAAAGCGTGTACCTTTTGTACTTGATCTCTCTTTTTAATTTTCTTAAAAGTATTAATAAAATATGAAAGTTACTAATAAATTGTACGACTAAACATACTAGTTGTATCTCAAAATTTATTTCAATTCTTTAGAAAAATAATAAGTTGTTCAATATCAACAATCAATATTTTAATAACATAACATTGCATTATATGTGGATATATTTCGCCGCAATCTCAAATATGGATACTTGGTGGATCAAAACTTTTTAATTATAAAATGACTACTTTATCTTTTATAAAAACTAACTTAATTATTAACATCTTAAAGATAAATGTATTCGAAACAGGAATTAAACAAAATATAACCCATTTCATTCCTTTATTTTTCCAAACAGTAGTGTTAAATATTCGTAACATTCATTATAAATTATTTAAACAATAGAATGGCGATTTTATTTCATTACGTTTCAATCCATCTGATTCTATTATATGTTTTTATCCATTCCATTTATTTTGTATTTCTAATTTAAATATAACTTAATTGTAAATTATAGAGTGTTTAAATTAAGTAGAAATAACTTTATTTCTAGTTGATGTGAAATTTCAACAAACATTTTCATGTCAATGCATGCGTGAAACTAGTTTTTTTTTGTGGCAGTACAATAATGATATAATCAGATTAACAAATTTTATTAAAATAAACTCTAATATCATATTAGTAGGTGGATTTAAATTTAACTCATTATCACAAAACAAACATGTAAGGTAAGAATTCTCTTATTTATATATTGTAAATTGGTCTTATATCTAATCATCTGATATCTCCAACATAAACATAATATACACGATCAAATGCTTTTTAAGAAAGCTAAAATTAACATATTCATTTATTAAATTCAAGTTTAAAAAGGATAAAATTAATCTTTCCGTATTCAACATAAAGAAAGAGTCATAAATGATAAGTTAAGTTTTGTTAGTATTACAAATGAGTTGCTTTTATGTAATGAATTTTGAAAATTTAAATACTCTTTTTTCTATTTATAACGTCTAGCAAATGACAAGTAAATAATATTTTCTTCATCACCAATGATTAGTGAGAGAAATGTAGAAATAAAGCTTGGATCTTCTTAGAATTGTTACTCACAATTGTCATTAGTAAAAAAAACTCATTAACGACAGTTAAAATGGTCATATAAAGACGATTCCTGAATCGTTGTTATTGTGAGTGTTGTTATAAATCAATTGTTTATAACGAAGGTTCTAAAACCGTCGTTATAAAACCACATTAACGACACGTGTTAAAAGCTGTCATTATTCTGCCAAATAACAATTTTTTTTAAAAAAATAGACTAATAACGACGATTCTCCACTAGAACCGTCATTATAAATGCTTTTTTAAAGATGGTTCTAGTGGAGGAACAATCGTTATAAATGTATTTTTTTAAAAAAAGTTTCTATTATATATATACTTTAATCTGTATAAAATATCAAATTTCTAGAACAATAATGCATGTAATATCATAATTAAAATATGAAAGTATACAAAAAGTTCTATAAATATATGAAATTGTTTTATGTCATTCTAAAGTGTTATACATGGTTACCTTAAGGTGCATCCAAGTGATTTCTTTGCATTTTCACTTGCACTTCTCCTCCCACTCAACATGTTATATTCAGAATAAACACTAAAATAATAAGATTTCATGTCAGAACACACACATAACATTATGTAATGTAGTGTATGAGTAATAAATTTGTGAATGTAATATAATCATAATGATTTGATAAATCTCTAATTTATACTAGGAAACATCATGCAAAATTTTAGAATTTTCTAACAAGTGTAAGTATGAGAACTAAAACCTCAAAATACCTAAATAATACTTAAAAATAAAAAAATAATAGTAAACAGTGGATTTTTAGAATTTTGGAGGACCCAATCCCCTTTGGAATTGGCCACGTGATTCATTACCTCGTTTTGAGCAACTTTTTCATTTTTTACGCGTTTCCATCCGACTTTTTTTATCAAAAGTTATGGTCATTTGAAGTTTTTTTGCGTTAATTTTTCGCAACTCCAAATTTATCACTTTTCTCCTCAATGTTAGGACTCCTCCATCATATATACACTAAATGAAACCCTAAACTATTAACTAATCCACACATACATTCAAATATTTATTAAAAAAATTAAAATTATAAACCCTACAAATACTAACCTTTTATAGTCCGCGGTGAGAGCATGTGATGGAGGTATTGGTGCGATGTGTGGTCGTGCGGAGGTGAAAGGTTGGTGCGCAGGAAGGCGTGACTAAATAAAAATGAAACATTCTATTTTATTTCATTTATTCTTTCTTTAGTTATAAAACCAAAATGTAACATTATCAATATCATGTTCTAGTTTACTTCAAATTAGAGAAACATAAAATATAACCTCATATGTCACGTGTTCTGTTTTAATATGTTTATTAATTGTTATCTCAAGGCTTTTTCAGACATACAATGCCGAGTAAAATGAAATAAATGATGAGATGGAACAAAATACTTTTTACAATAAAATGAAAAAGAGTAGTTAAATTGTTTTCACACTTAATTTTAGAACATCTTAATTAATAAAGACTGGGTTGACAATGTTTTCGTTCTTGTACTATAATATTCTTTTTTTTATATTTATAATAAACAACTATTGAAATGAGTTTTTATCGAATTTTTTATATAATCAACAAATTTTTAATATTCTAATATCCAATTAGTAATGAATTATCATAAAATATTTTAACATTCTATTAGTTTATATTAAAAATTTCTTTATCACATTAGAAAAATTAACAATAACATATTTTAATAATTTTTCTTATTACAAGTAACTAGAAAATTTAAAATTTGAACTAAAATCGACAAATTTTGCTTGAAAATACAAATAAAAAAGTATATATAAATAAAATCAAACCACTTAAGTTAAAAAATCACATGTTATTCGTATAGTTTAAACTCAATATTATTTAAATAAAAGCAATATAACAAAATTTAGTGTGATTCCTTTGTATCTCACTTAATTCCATATTTTGGGTTAATCCAAAGTAATGGGAAAGAAATAGTTAATGAAGGGTATAATTTATATGATGAGTAGGGGACAACACAAAGGCCAAAAGTTCCTAAAATTCTTGAACCCCACAAGTGGACAACACATTAATGCCATCTACTTCTTCCATTTACAGAGAAATATTATATTCTATCAAGGGAAAAACAAAACCACAAATCACTCTCATACCCTAAACACTCCTTCTACCCTCAATCTTCACTAATAAAGATCAAAATCATATATGGTTTTGAAAATGTATATGCATGGTTTCAATAATTCATGTGAAACTAGGAACACTCCCCACACAAAAAAATGCAATTGAATTGGATCAATCAATTTTTATCTGATCAGGTTTATTGAAAATTTGATCATCCGATTGATATATGATTTTTTTAAAAAAAATTAATATATATAGATTTGTTATAGAGTTGGGTTGTTCATTCATTGTTTATGAATTTATATTGTTACTATAAAAAAAATTGAATATTTTTTCAATTTAATTCTATTTTAATATTTAAACTATGAAATCATGTTGTTCAAACTTTTATTTATTATTTTATTATATACAATTTTAAATTCTGTTAGATTTGTAAAATTATGTCATATACAACATACTTTTATTTTCTTAGTGTGGATCATCAATAAATAATTTAATAGTTCGATCATTACTTAGTTTAGATTAGTTTTCATAATATTTTAAATTGTCTCACTATCATCTTCCTATCCAACTCATAATATTTTTTATCTATATTACCACCATTACAAGAAAATCATGAAATAAAAACCTTGGTTGCTACTTGGACACTAATTTAGAAACCATTTAACAATAATATAAATTAATTTAGAAACTAAAATTTTTTTAGTCTATAAAATGGTGTCTAATTTAGTCACTATAACAACTAATTATTTTGTGTCTCTAAAATTTAGTTTCTATTTAGTTTTACCTTTGACAATTACTAGTTTTTGTTAAGAAATTTAGTTGACAACTTTTAATAGGACTTTTTCTTCTAATCACATTTTTATTTACAAAACATAAACTTAAAGTCTTTACTTAAGAATTAACATTAAGTCTAAAAACACTTAGATTAACAATTTATCTCTTAGCCTATAAAATGATATCATTTTTTTAATTTTTTTATAAAAAAAACAAACAAACTAATGTGAAACCCTAATAACACATTCAAAGGATCTAATTATCTATTAACTATTTTCAAAACTTATTATTATAATGCTCCTACTACATGGTATTGGACCCACTTGAGCATGCATGTAATTTGAGAAAGGTGAATCCAAATTGCAAAGATTATATATGATAGCCATATGGAACATAAAGGTCATGGCACCCTAATCAATCAACTACTTTTGAGTTTGAGCTTTGTAATATCAATTTGGATTTACCACATTCTATCTTGAAACTACAAAACAATCATACAATTTTGCCATTAATTAATTAAATAGTAATCACTAGGTATCCTACTTCCATAACACATCATAGTGGAATTAATTAACCCTAATTAATTATAAGTTTAACGGCCATTAGTACTACTCATTAATTATATTATATATTATTATACAAATGGCTTATCTTGAAGGTTAAACAAAACATGTGTCCTACACTATAGGGGATTTGTTAATATAGTAGTAGGCTACCCTAGATCACTTACTCCATCTAAATATAGAATTTCTTATTTCTACAAACTAAAGCCTTTGGGTCTTTATTTCGTCAAATAGAAGCCTCTTTCTATAGGACTTTTATTATTTCAAATAGGGCCCTCACCTTTCTTTGGCCAAATGTTGGTGGGAAAGTTTGGTTAGTACCTCCTTTTTGTGACCACTACTACTTATGTCTCTACACCCTAAATATGATAATAGGGTAAAGTGTCTAAAAGTGGAAAATGTTTTCTCATTAATTCATCAAATTATAAAAGTTTAAAATATGTTTTTAAATTATTACTAACATTGCCATAACTAAGAGATTCAAAAGATTACATTATGATAATATTGCCCACTTTGTGTGCCATTAGTAATTTTGTAACAAGAATTAATCCGTTTAAATATTGTAATCATAATTTTGTTATTATATATCTTTAAACTATTTGAACTTTTTTTTATCTAAAATATCAATGAACTACACGAGGGTTTTTTTTTCATTTTTAAAAACTAATATGATAATTGTATATATTTTTAAGAATCGAAATAATATTTTAGCATGTGTTGATATTAACATGTTAGGTGAGTTAAAAGGTGAGCAAAAGCTCTAAGAAAGATTTTAATACGTGAATACTAAAAGAAAATTATTAAATAAAAAATATTTTTAATGATAAAAAATAATTAATTATTATTTTATAAACTAAAAAATATTGGTATTTAAAGTAATTTCTATTACTAATAAAACATTATAAACTAGTTTCTAAATTGATATATAATTAGTTACCAAGATTTTGCTTTCATTCTAAAGTTGGTAACTAAAATCTTACTCACTAATTAAATATCAATATAGAAACTAGTTTATAATTTTTTTATTAATAATAAAAACTACTTTAAATATCAATAACTTTTTAGTCTATAAAATAAATTTAATTTAATTAATATAGTAATTAATTATTTTTAATCTTTAAAGTTAATTTTTATTTAATAATTTTCTAGTAGTGCGTATATTCTCACATTTCCTATCTATTTGTAGCTTTTTTTGTCAACAATAAAAATGAAATAAAATAGAAGTACTAGGAGTACTACAACTCATATACAAAAACCTTATACGAGGCATAAATGCTAGTATCACATTATAAAACTACATGGTACCCAACAAAAAAATTCTACACAAAAACAATATACAACCACATGCCAAAATCTCTAGATATTACAATAATGAATTTATGACCTGGATATTGGCCAACAATATTATATAAGAAAATAATGTCTATTATGGTATGCATAACCATTTTTTTGTCACTACCCTTCACCTTTGCAAATAAATTCAACAAAGATTTTTCAATTATGCAACAACACAAAAAGAACAAACAAAAGTCAGTAACCTGTTCCAAAACCAAAGTTTAATCGTCTCATTTTTCATTCATATGATCAACAAATGTGTATAGAGAAGAGGTTCAATCAAAGGATTTTAAACATGCCATCAAAATTAAGCACCAATTAGAATAAGAAAAGTTTGTATTAGGAAATTTATGATTCACCCGGGTCCAAGCCTTAATTTGTGTCACAGTACAAATTTCAATCGGGTCCACCATTTTACCATTAAAAATGACATTGTTTCTGTGGTTCCAAATTCCCCAAATGGTTGTTATCCAAATACATCTCCACATTCTAATTCCATTATAATTCAGCCCTATAATATCATTCTCAACAAAGTGTTGTTCGACCATATTACTATGTACAAATGCCCTTCTTGTTCAAAGATCACACATATACCATACCTTGAAGGCCACCTTACACGTGAAAAATAGATGATTTATATTCTCCTATTGAAAACCACACATTACACATGTTCCATTACCCATCACAATACCCCTAGACATTAAGTTATCAAAGGTTGTTATTTTTCCATTAATGATCCTACATGCAAAGTGTTGATGGAAGTGCCATTGTTTTCTAAAACATATCAAAATTAAATTGCAACGATTGGTTTGTGTTAGGCATTAGATTAAAATATGTTGATTTTCCAGTATATGATTTAGATGCATCTCCACTCCAAATCCATACATCTTCCTTGTGAATTACAGTTTGTAATTCATTGATAAACATAACCAAACTATCATTTTCCCATTGAAACCACTTTCTTCTCCATTCAATTTCCCATTGCCACCGATTATCACTCCATATACCAAACTAGTCCACAATTCCTTCTTTTTTAAGTGAATTAAATATACTCTTGGATATCTATTCTTAAAGGGTATCACTACCAATCCACTTATCATACCCAAAATAAAATTTTATTTCTTTTTCCTACACTCCAATCTCTATTCTTCTCAAACTAGTTATTTGTACATGCCCGCATAACTTCCTTATATCTCTCCACCACTATGAATTGAATTAAATCATGTATATAAGGAAACTTAAAGAAATTGATCAAAGGATGAAAATTATATAAAACTAAATGTGTTCATCATTTGTTTCAATGGAAAATAGGTATTCCATAGGGATCTATTTTTAGGTAGTATGCTAAGCACATGTATTTCTAAAGTCAAAGTCGAGTGCCGTGGGATGTTTTTTAATTACATTGTCTTTCTTTCTTTTAGTTTGTCAAAAATGACATGCTCAGGAAAAAAACAATGTTTCTTCTTCTTTTTAAAAATTACAAGAAAATGACATGATTAATCAATTACAGTAATTAAAAATACCCAAAATCTCTTCTCACTAACACGCTTTCGAGATACTAATATTTTTGTATATGTTAATATTAATGTAATTCTCATACAGTTTAAGAGATTTTGGATTCATTTATCACTGATTACTGTCTTTCAGGAAATGGTAGCATCTGATAGAGAGAAAAAAGTACATGAGTGGAAGGTTCTAATGATCTGAAGAGGAAAGCAAAATATATTATTATTCACCGATGCAGTGTTAGAAAAGTTATGACTTATATTACAAATGTTTTTTTTAATAAATAAATAAAAATTATTTATAGATATCAACAACTTCACTCCAAGTGTAATATGACTTATATTACAAATGTTATTTGTCCAAAAATATAATATAATCATTAGCCTGTATTTATTGACCGCATCAATCATATGTAAAGTCATAAATAAAATTGCATTACAAATTTTTAATAATGTAAAAAGTATTTTTTTTTCACTTGTAAGATGAAGTGTTACCTTTGTATTGTCAAATTTACAATTTCATTGCTTTTAAATTAACAAAATAGTTAAATTATTAATAGTTCGTAAAACATATTTAAATGGAAATATATTTAATATTATAATTTATAGAAATTACAATAGTAAAAAAACTTATAATATGTTATAAGCTATCTGTGTATTTTTTTTAAAATTCAATATTTATTATTTTAGTGGAATTTTAGAATTGATTTAGGTGACATGATCATCGTCAATTTGTATAAAATATTTCCATTTATGAGAAAAAAATACCTAAAATTGAATCAATTTAATAAAACATTTTACATTGATGACTAAAATGAATATGAAAAGTATCTTATTCAACATTGTGTATGAACGTTGTGTTCTACCTTCTTTATAAAGTTAACCATATAAATATTACACATTATACGTCGATTCCTAGTCACATTGAAACTCATTTATTTTCTAAATAAGTGACATCCAAATCAACATAAAAAAATTCTAAAATTATCGATATAAAAAGATTTTATTACAATTGGTAGTTTAATATTCATTGGTACCAAAAGTACATTTGGGTATGCTATATTGATAAAAAAAAATACACAACAAGAAAATCATCATGAAATAAAAACTAATTTTAAAATAAAAATATAATTAGTTATTACAATGACTAAATTATAAACCATTTTAAAGACTAATTTTTTTTTATTTTTAAATTAATTTATATTATTGTTAAATATTTTTTAAATTGGTATCTAATTAGCTACTAAAGTTTTAACTACCAATTATTTATATTCTAAATTTGGTAGCAAAAACCTTTGTAGCTAATTAGATACCAATTTAGAAACTATTTAACAATAATAGAAACTAATTATTTTTAGTTTTTAAAATGATCTCTAATTTAGTCACTATATGAACTAATTATTTTTTTTTTATAAAATTAGTTCTTATTTCATAATTTTCTTGTAAGGCAAGAAATGATCATGTTAAAGTACCATTAAAATATCTGTTACTTTTCATCTTTACTTTTTATTATTTATTTTTATTAAATTAAAAATAATGATAAAGATGATGTGGGTTTATGACTCATCTTTACGTTTTCTTGTCATAATTGGGAGGTTAATTGTCGCAATCAATTGCAATCAATGGGAGATTAATTGCCGCAATCAATTGCAATCAATGGGAATTAATTGTCACAATCAATTGTCATCAATGGGAGGTTAATTACCATTAATTGTATTTATTATTGTTGTCTCCTATAACCACTATATATAGTGACTTCCTTCAAGCAATGTAATAATACTACAAAACACTACAAAACAAGCAACACACACTTTGCTTCCTCTCTCTTTTCATATACTCTCTATTTCTGTTCTTGGGTGTAAGTGTTTAACCCATATGGAGAGGATTTGTTTTAGGGCTATTTATCTATTAGTCTGAGAAGAATTCATTTTACTCCCAGTATCATTATAGTGAAAGTTTTGGCTCTCTCGCCGGTGGTTTTTTACCTCTATTTAAAGGGGTTTTCCACCTAAAAATTCTGGTATCATTCTCACTTTACTTGTTACTTTAATTTCTCATAATCTTTGGTTGAAATTATCACGCTTCCGCACATGATATCCCTACAAATTGGTATCAGAGCTTTTCGATAATTCAACCAGGATCTATTGTTCAATAATGTCAAAATTGGATATTGAGAAATTTGATGGTAAAATCAGCTTTGCTATCTGGCGAGTCCAGATGCTAGCCGTTCTCACCCAGAATGGTTTAAAGAAAGTTTTGGCAGGTAAAATGATGAGACCAACCACTATGACGGAGGAGCAGTGGGATGAGATGGATGAAAAGGCATTGTTTGCAATCCAGTTATGCTTGTCCCGTGAGGTGTTGCGTGAGGTCATCAACGAGAAAAGTACAGCAGGCATATGGAGTAAATTGGAGTCTTTATACATGACCAAAAGTCTTGCAAACAAACTCCGGTTAAAGGAGCGACTCTTTACACTCCGAATGTATGAAGGTACTCCCATCCAACCAATCTCACTTTGATGAATTTAATTCCATCATAATTGATTTGGAATATTTGGATGTTAAAATTGATGATGAGGATAAAGCTGTTCTACTTATTGTTTCTCTACCACCCTCGCATCGACAATTCAAAGAAATTATGTTATACGGTAATTATCTTACCTTAAGCTTTGATGATGTTAAGACTAATTTACTAGCCAAAGAAAAATTTGATACTCAAATTCATTCTGAAAGTTCTGGTGAAGGATTAGTAGTTAGAGGGAGAAACCAAGAGAAATGTAAGAACAATAAGTATAAATCTAGGTCAAAATCTAGAGGCAAGGACTCCAAATATTGTCGTTATTGCAAGAAAAAGGGACACGAGATCTCTGACGGTTATAAATTGAAAAATAAGCAAGATAGAGAAGATAAGGGAAATGGTAAACAACCAAAAAAATTTGCCGAAGCTAGTATTGTTGAAACTGAATCTGATGGGGATTGTTTTGTAGCTTTCAACACTGAACAAAGGTCTAAAAATGAATGGATTATTGATTCTGGTTGTACTTTTCACATGTCTCACAATAGAGATTGGTTTACCACATATGAACCAGTTTATAATGGTCTTGTTTTAATGGGAAACGATGCTCAATGCAAAGTTGTTGGTGAAGGAACAATCAAAATCAAGACACATGATGGAATTGTTAGAACTTTAACAGGTGTCAGATATGTCCCTGAGTTGAAACAGAATCTCATTTCCTTAGGCACCCTTGAATCTCATGGGTGTAGATACTCAGCTGAAGGTGGAGTTTTAAAAGTGTCTAAAGGAGCTCTTGTGTTACTAAAGGCAATTCGATGTGATAGTTTGTATGTGCTGCAGGGTTCAACTGTTACAGGTTCTGCAGCTGTTGCCTCACCCAACAAAGATAACACCAAGTTGTGGCATATGAGATTAGGCCACATGAGTGAGAAGGGAATTCTAATCCTCAAGAAGAAGGGTCACCTTGGTAACCACTGTACTGGAAAGGTTGATTTCTGTGAACATTGCATTTTTGGTAAGCAGAAAAAGGTTAGTTTTTCTAAAGCCATACACAGAACCAAAGGTACCTTGGATTACATTCACTCGGATCTTTGGGGTCCGTCAAAAGTTCCTTCCAAAGGTAAATGTCGTTATATGATGACAATTATTGATGACTTCTCACGAAAACTGTGGGTGTATTTTCTTAAACATAAGAATGAAACATTTTCCACTTTTAAAGAGTGGAAATTATTGATTGAGAATCAGACTGGCAAGAAGATAAAGAGGTTAAGGACAGACAATGGCCTTGAGTTCTGTTCGAATGAATTCAATGATTTCTGCAAGAAGGAAGGCATTTTCAGACACTTCACCATCCCAAGTACTCCACAACAGAACGGGGTTGCAGAAAGAATGAATAGAACTATCCTGGAGAGAGTTCGTTGCATGTTCTCTCATTCTGGTTTGAGCAAATCTTTTTGGGCTGAAGCGGCTTCAACGACATGTTATCTGATAAACCGCTCTCCTAACATATCAATTGATTGCAACATTCCAGAAGAATTTTGGTCAGGTAACCTTGTTGATTATTCTAATCTTAAAATATTTGGTTGCCCTTCTTATTCTCATGTAAACGAGGGAAAATTAGAACCTCGTGGTAAGAAGTGCATTTTCTTGGGTTATGGCTCAGGGGTTAAAGGCTATCGTTTATATGACCCAGAATCTCATAAAGTAATTCATAGTCGAAATGTGACCTTTAATGAAAATGCTATGCTCTCTTCTGCAAAAGATACTGTCATTTCCTCAATTGATACAGGTGACCAGGAAGATGCTCGAAAGAAGGTGGAGTTTGAGATTAAAACACCCGCTCATGAGGAAGACGTTCCCAATTCCTTCAGTACTCAAGGTGATCAAGTCAGTGTTATTGATGGTACAAATGAACATTTGAGTCCACATGAGCAATGTTCACCTAAACGACGAGGATTACCACAGCCGTGGTCTATGGCTCAAGAACTTCCACAACAGAGACCAAGAAAACCGACTCAAAGATTAATTGCAGAATCTGCCAACATTGCTTATGCTTTAACTATTGCACAAGAGATGGGTGAAGAAGGTGAACCCAAGAATTACTCTGAAACTATCTCTGGTGACGACTCAACAAAGTGGATTGCTGTTATGCAAGAAGAAGTTGAGAGTCTTCTCAAAAACGAAACATGGGAATTGGTGAAGTTACCAGAAGGAAAACGAGTCATTAGTTGCAAGTGGATCTTCAAGAGAAAAGAAGGGATCCCTGGTGTTGAGAGTACAAGGAATAAAGCAAGATTTGTTGTAAGAGGTTTTGATCAAGAGAAAGGTATTGACTTTAATGAAGTATTTTCTCCTGTTGTTCGTCATACTTCAATACGTATATTACTTGCTTTAGTTGCCTTGTATGATTTGGAGCTGGAACAGTTAGATGTGAAAACTGCTTTTCTTCATGGTAATCTTGAGGAAGAGATTTACATCCAGCAGCCTGAGGGCTTCGTTGTTCCTGGAAAGGAGGACCATGTATGTCGTTTGAAGAAATCTTTATACGGCTTGAAGCAATCACCAAGACAATGGTATAAGAGGTTTGATTTTTTTATGGTTGGACATGGATACTCCAGAAGTAGCTATGATAATTGTGTTTATTTTCAAAAGACATTTGATGGGTCATTTATATACTTGTTATATGTTGATGACATGTTGATTGCTGCAAGAGATAAATCTTTAGTTAACAAGTTAAAGGCCCAACTTAGTAGTGAATTTGATATGAAGGACTTAGGTCCTGCCAAGAAAATTTTGGGAATGGAGATCAACAGAGATCGTCAAGCTGGAAAACTTTTTTATCACAAAAGAAGTTTGTTCTTAAGATGCTTGACAAATTTGGAATGCGAGACTGCAAAGCTGTTAATACTCCAATTGCCGCCCACTACAAGTTGTCATCAGATCAGTGTCCAAAATCAGACGAGGACAAAAGACGCATGTCACATGTCCCGTATTCAAATGCAATTGGAAGTCTCATGTATGCTATGGTATGTACTAGACCTGATTTAGCTTATGCTGTTAGCATTGTTAGCAGGTTCATGCATAATCCAGGCAAGGCACACTGGGAAGTCGTTAAATGGATACTTCGTTATCTGAAAGGTTCTCCAGATCTTGGGTTGGTATTTGATCAACATAGAGCCGATCCCGGAGGAGCAGTTGGCTATGTTGATGCTGACTATGGTGGTGATTTAGATCGGAGAAGGTCACTTTCAGCTTACATCTTTACCCTATGTGGGTCTGCTATCAGTTGGTATTCTTCACTTCAAGCAATTGCGGTTTTGTTCACCACTGAAGCAAAATATATTGCTGCTACAGAAGGTATGAAAGAGGCTATATGGCTTCGAGGCTTGGTAAGTGAACTTGGTCTTCAACAAGATGTTCTTGTTATATTTTGTGATAGTCAGAGTGTTGTCCACTTAACCAGGAATAGTAAGTATCACTCAAGGACCAAGCACATTGAAATTAAACACCATTTTATCTGAGACATTGTTGATACAGGAGATATAATTGTTGAAAAATTCATACGACCGAAAATCCTGCAGACATGTTGACCAAGCCACTTCCATCGGCTAAGTTCGATCATTGCCTGAACTTAGCTGGTATTATCCATACTTAATCAAGGCTTCATGGCGAGAGAGTGTTCAAGTCAAAGGCAAGTCAAGGTGGAGATTTGTGGGTTTATGACTCACCTTTCCGTTTTCTTGTCATAATTGGGAGGTTAATTGTCGCAATCAATTGCAATCAATGGGAGATTAATTGCCACAATCAATTGTCATCAATGGGAGGTTAATTACCATTAATTGTATTTATTATTGTTGTCTCCTATAACCACTATATATAGTGGCTTCCTTCAAGCAATGTAATAATACTACAAAACACTACAAAACAAACAACACACACTTTGCTTCCTCTCTTTTTTCATATACTCTCTATTTCTGTTCTTGGGTGTAAGTGTTTAAGCCATATAGAGAGTATTTGTTTTAGGGCTATTTATCTATTAGTCTGAGAGGAATTCATTTTACTCCCAGTAACATTATAGTGAAAGTTTTGGCTCTCTCGCCGGTGGTTTTTTACCTCTATTTAAAGGGGTTTTCCACCTAAAAATTCTGGTATCATTCTCATTTTACTTGTTACTTTAATTTATCATAATCTTTGGTTGAAATTATCACGCTTCCGCACACGATATCCCTACATATGAAAATGAATTTTTAAATTATTATTCAATTGAAATATATTTTTCTTACATGGGATAGGTAAACAGAAAGTAGATTATTCACAAATGATCCTAAAATTTGTTAAAAGTATGAATTGTTTTGAAATGCAGTGAATCATGCAGTGATGTGTTCCACCTTTTTCTTTTGGAGACTATGCTATCAAAAGAACCCTACACCCTACCCTGCCCCCATTAAAACTGTAGTTTATGTTAATTAAATTTATTTCAATTCTTGCACAAAATTTATACCAAAACCATTTCTCTATATATTCAAAACTTTATGATAATATTTTGCTCTAAAAAAGTAAAGATTGGTCATCTTCTACACGCACTTGTGCTTTTCACATAGGACCACTTTAATTTGTCAATATAAATTAGACGCCTCTAACACTCTCAACTCTTCAAATATGGTCAGCCAAAACAAATACGTATATAAAAAAATTATTAAATAATAATTAAATTTAGAGTTCAACAATAATTAATCAATATATTAATTAAAATATTATTTTAAAAAAATTGTATTTAAAGTGATTTATATTATTAATACAAATTTATAAAATAATTTTTAAATTAGTATTTAATTAGTTTTTAATTATAAATAAATTTCTAAAATACTAATAAAAATTAATTTAGAATATAGATTAGTAAGTAAATAAAACCTTGATAGTTAATGATTAGATATTTTTATAAATTTTTATTAATAATAAAAACTACAATAAATATTAATAATTTTTTTATTTTATAAAATTATCTCTAATTAAAATAAGTAAAATATTAAATAATTATTTTAATTTCTAAAATTAATTTATATGTAAGGATTTTGTAGTGGTATTCATAAAGGAAAACAAACTACATTATTATAAATACCAAAAAACTTTATAATTTCCATGCTTTTCTTCCTAGAAAGTGTTGGAGTTAGATTTTTAAGCTTATTTGACAGTGAACTAGACTCCGATAGTGGAATGCCTCTTATGGTATTGGAAATATATTATATGCAACAAATAATAACACCTCTTGAGTAGAGACCATAAGAATTTTTTTCAATTGCATTGATTTTGAAACTCTTTATAGTAGACAATTATGAAGTGTGTCAAATGATAACTAAGTTTAGTAGATTTTATAAACATAAAATGATAATTAATTTAGTATTTTTTTTCTCAATGTATTATACAAATATAAAATAAAATATATTCGTACACACAAATTAAAATTACCTGTTACTATTTAGTATTTTACTCTCTGTGTCTTCATTCATCTCTTCATTAATATATATAACTTTTTTTTCTTGTAATGAGGTTGATACATATATTCCTAAAATACTTTATATTTTTTTTTAATAAAAAAATTAATATATTTTTCATGAAAGTCTTATATAAACAACAAATTACCATATTTATTGAAACTATTCATGTTTATTATTATTATTATTAATATATCATTTTAATTGGTATATATTTTAGGAATATTCATATTATTTAAATTAGCATTAACTTTTTATATATATTATATGAATGGTCATATACTCTTTTTTTTTTCAAATTATGCTCCATTAATAAAGAACAATTGAAACAATTTTCAACTAATTAAAATAAAAGAAGTATTGTATGAACCCAAGAAAAGTCTTGATGCCTTAAAATTCTCTTTTAATTTAGTCAAGCAAAGAAGCAAAATCAAAGTGGTGAGACACTAATGTGGATGGAAGAAATTAATTGAAATTGTTTTGGTGAAAAAAACAAAATACATATTTGGATTTACTGCATGAAGCAGCCCACGTGTAATGAAGATGAGAAGGGTGAATTCCCATAGCCAAAAATGGAGATGCATGTGTTGAAAGAGAGAGTTAAGTTACTTCTAATGGAGGTAACGAATAATAGTAAGGATCGTACCATTCCCCATGCATTTATTCAAATTACTGTCGTAAGTAACTTTGTATCAGTCAAAAGCCACCAAAGTTTGAAACGATTAAGATCTTGTTCATTCTTGATTTTCTTAACTTTGGAAATAACTATGTTTTTGTTTCAAATTTTCCATGTGAATCTAATTAATCTCGTGTTGGTTAAGAGGTTTTATCTTCTAATTTTACCATTCAACAATTCATGTTTTGGCATTCACTAAAGCTTCGTACTAATAATATATAATATATTAAAGTTAAATATATTTTTTTCATGAAATTGGTTTTGTACTTAAAGTTAAAACTTTAGACTGTGTATTTGTAGTAAAGAAAATATTAATATAAAATATTTTAATATTTTAATTCATATTAAAAAAGTATTTGTCACGTAAAATAATTAGTAATTAATAACTCATTTAATTAATTTTTTATTACAAATATAAAAAACCTATAGTCTAAACTATGAATAAAAACAAATTTTGCTAAAAAAACATATTTAATATATTAAAATACATTTAGAGTATAGAACAATGCCTTTAACGTAAGAAAAAAAATCTTGATAGCTCCTCCCATGAATTCATTTTCAAGTTATTACATGAGAAATTTATATTTAGAAAATAAAGGAAGATGTTTTATTACACTACAAGAAAATCACGAAATAGAAATTAATCTTAGAGATAAAAAATAATTAGTTATTATAATAACTAAATTAGAGAACATTTTAGGGACTAAATAAATTTTTGGTTTATAAATTAGTTTTTATTATTGTTAAATGATTTATAAATTAGTATTTAGTTAACAACCAAAGTTTTTGCTACCAAATTTAGAATATAAATAATTGGTAGTTAAAATCTTGGTCGCTAATTAGACACCAATTTAAAAACTATTATTTTTAAAAATAATTTTAATTTAGTTACTACTGCAACTAATTATTTTGGTTTCTAGATATTGGTTTTTTATAATTAACCCTTTTTAAAGAATATATCACTTCCACCTCTTATTTTTGTTATTATCATTGTTACTTTATAGATGAAAGGTTATCACTGTTTTATTTGGTCACTTTCTAACATTTTCTTATCAACAGCATGCAAGATGCTGGAAAAGCCAAGCAATAGAACTGAAGAGGAATTTTTTATATATAACAAATTTGTATAAACATTTTTATAATTATGAGAGAGACAAAAGTGAGATATAAATATCAAACAAACTATGAAAAAAGTTATGCATGCATTACACAGTGTTAACTTGAATTTAAGATTTTATATAATATCATAGATATTGAGTGTTACTATGCCTCCAATATTTCTTTATTCAGAGTTCCACTAAACTGACTAAAGAAAGATGGTTATCAGATAGAAATAATAATGTCTTCACTATTCCTATTCCCTTCGTACGTAATTCATTAGGGTGAAGAATTCATAGTTGATAATCACATGTGTCTCTTTTGTCTAATAAGAATGATTGCAATTATATTATTTTGAAGAAGACCTTACTTATTTACTGTTATTTCTACTTAAGGATTACTCTCGAATTGATAACAGTGAAAAAATATTAATAGGAGAAGAATATTGATATTTTTATTAACACAATATTTTGAAATGGAGAGTTGAACATTATTCATAGAGTGTAGTATGTATTTAGCATGATTATAATAAAAAAACACATTGATCGATTTTAAAAAAGTAAATGTAATTAAGAGCTTTTAAGAAAATGAAAAAAGCATCATAATAGAGGACAAAAAGAGAGTTGTTTAAATCTAAAAAAATAAGAATGACATGAACATGTGCATGTTAATTAGGTTTTAAGAATGTTGGAAATGAATATGCAATAGTGAGACATGACATATATAACGGAAGTAAAGAGATATTATGATAGGAGGAGAGAGGGGGCGTAGGATTTGGGAACAGTTGAGGTTTTGGCCTTTTCTGTGCTTTTTTCCAATCCCACACAGTAACTTGGACTCCTTCTTATAAAACAGCTTCAACCATACTCCCAAACCCCCCAAACTCTCTCAATCCACTTTTCTTCATTCCCCTTTCACTTTCTCTCTTCCAACAACACCGATTCTAGTTTCGGGATTCCAACACACGCATGGACAACCAACGCAGTCCTCTTCTCAGTTGGGCTTACTACTGCCACGGAAAGGTAAAGCCTTGATTTCTTTTCTGTTTCCTTCAAGTAGAAAAAAAGTGTAATGCCCCCTGTGGACTAATTCATGACATTATTGCATAACTGTGATGACACAGTCAATGGAGGAGCTGAAGCAGTCCTTGATGTGCACCACTCTTGAGCTGGAGCAAACGAGAGCAAGTGTGCAAGAGGAGCTGAGAAAGAGGGACGATCAGCTTCTCACCCTGAAGGAGCTCCTCAATAAGGTGATAAGAGAAAGAGACGAGGCACAGGAGAAATGGCAGAGACTGTTGTTGGAGAAAATGGTTTTCCAGCAGCAAAAGCAGCAGCACCAGACAGCCCCTGCGTCTGGGATTTCCAGCATTGAGGATGAGCCCAGAAGAGGGATTGACTCCAACAATGGGCTTTCATCATCGGACTGTGAAGAAAGTATTGTTTCCTCTCCGGTGATGGAGCATTTGGGTCAGCCCCCCCATGTGGGTCGTGCGCAGCCACAGTTGCCAGAGTCAATGATTGAGCTTATATCACCACATAAACCTTTACCAGAAAAGGGTAAGCTTTTGCAGGCAGTGATGAAAGCTGGTCCTCTCCTTCAGACTCTGCTCCTTGCGGGACCACTCCCTCAATGGAGACACCCTCCACCTGCTCTTGAGTCTTTCGAGATTCCACCTGTCACCATTCCTTCCCCGCAGCCACAGGCACAGGCACAGGCGCAAGCACAATTCCTCCACCAAGAGTCCTTCACCTCCAACTGCGGGAGAGTCAGTAGGAAAAGGGTTTTCTGTGAGGGCTCTGATTCTCCCACGCAGACCAAGTTCCAAAGGATTGTACTCCACTGACTAGTACTACAACTATTACTGTTACCGAGTCAGTTTTATTTATCCCTTTTAGTTTTTAATTTATAATATGATTTTAAGGTTAGGTGTTCGATTCGACTGATCTAGCATATGTACAGTGGTTTGTTTTAACTCGGTGGGAGGAAAAGAGCTGAAGGAAAAAAATGTTTGATTTTGGGTTTGGGGTGATATTGGATGAAGGATTTGTCCTTGCTGGCATTTTTGCCCTTTTCACATTCTCCTTTTGTTTTGTGTGAGGTGAAAGGGTGACTGAAATTGTAATGTAACTAGGATAATGTAGTGCAGGAAGAAGTGATGAGTGTGAGTCTGGGAGAGAGAGAGGGGGGTTGATGTGTAAGATCACATCAAGAATTAAAGGGACGGGTGATTGGTTGTGTAGTCGTTGGGATAGGGAGATGGTGTCGCCAACCACCAAGGGGGACGGCCATGAGCTCTGCGTGTAGGGTTTGGTGGACCCACAAATCAGAATCAGGATCTATTACTGGTGTGGTGTATGATTATATTAAGCTTTTTTGGACAAGTTATCATTAGTCACTTCTAATCCTATTTCTTCTCTTTTTTCTGACACTTATTCACTAAACTAAAGCAAAGTCTCCTTTGGTTCTATTATATGTAAATGTATGTGTTTATCTTCTCCCACTCTATTAATCTCAGTCTGTTTATCATTCCTTTCAAAGAGGCACAAGAGCAGTTCATTTTGACCAATGCATCTCTATGTATGAAAGCATGGCAACCAAAGGGAAAAATCATCCACTCTACCAACATTATGGTATATAAAGTAGAACATGTTATACCCCAATTTTTTATAATAACAAAAAGTTGTTTCCAATCTATATTCAGCGTATGCCATCTCTGTACCGGTGCGATTATTTTAGAAAATCCTTCTTGTTATCAAACTATCAATAGTTGGGACCAATTTTGAAGATGTAACCCAAGAGAAGGATGTCAGCGTCACATTTCATACTAAAGAGTAGCCATGTTCTAGAACAGTGTGAAGGTCAGGTCAAGGGAAATCACATGGACAGTCTTCTTCAAAGCAGACAGGTAGAATACAGATGCTGCAAATTTTCGGCTAAAAATACTGCGTAGTGCATGTATTTTCCAAATGTAAATTTTATCCAGCACCTGCCCCTGTTTCTATTCAAGAACCTGATATTTTCTGGCATTTTGACCACGGACTATTCCTGTGTACCTCTCTTCTGTTGCGAGGTTAGCGCCAGCTATAGGAGGTTGGTTTCTTACTCGAAAAATTAAAATAGAATCGACGTTACTTTCATCTAGCTAGCTGTGTAATTAATTAAACATTACATCATTGCATTTTTGCCGGTGACGGCAAGAAGGAAGTCCTAGAAAACACGCTAAGCCTCTTCCGAACGGTGAACACAGGCTGCGCAAATGACGCGACTCGTGCCTTACAAGACAAGAAATGTTGAAGCTTTGGTCAACATTAGGCCGAATAAGCCAAATTAAACACAACTCATTCCACAAGGTTAATATCTCTTAGTTTTAACCAAACAAAGCCCAGGCCCATAGTTATACGTTGGGCCGACAAGTAACCCCGTCTACGTTCAGAGAACAGAAGATTAACAAATGAAATTTTAAAGATATTAATCATTTCCAGTCTGCAAATAAGTTAGAAAATTCAAGGATTAAACAATGCCCCAACCTCTCCCAAAGGAGTGTAAAAGTATCAAAGAAATGTTAGAAACGAAAAATAGTTTAGACCAATGGCAGAACCTTAAACTGGGATCAAAGTGGAAAGAGTTAAGGGTCTTATTCCACAGAAGACGAAGCACTTATTCTAAACATTAGGCATATCTCACTTACCTATCTCCTTCGTCCTTTTCTCTAATAATATTCAATCTTATCTTCCGAGTCAGGTCCATGCAATTAGAATTAGATTTTTCCAAAACAGCTTCATCTACAGTTAAAAAGAAACTTAAATACAACAGTTTTACAATTGAAAATGGAAGACATGTGCCACGCTCAGTAATTTGACACATGGACTAATATTGAGAAGGGTTTCGTCAATGCTAACAGCCTTAACTACAGCATCATGTTACAAGAACAAAACTGAATTGTAGACAATAATTAACATGGTTTATGCGCAAATGTCTACTTTTGGGGCCCTCCATCAGCTTCTCCCACGTTGTACATCGAATTTTCAGTTAATGTTAATACGCAGTCATGCTCTCTAACCTAAGCTTAGGTGAAAATTCACATACACATTTACTCTCATGCGATCATCAGGAATAAAACTGAGATTTTATCTTTCAGCAAGAAAAAAACTCCCCTCAATAATCTTCTTCATCTTCGTCATCTTGTTTGTTCGCTTGATTGTGTTTTTGAGCTTTATACAACTCAGCAACCTGCAAAACATGACCAAAAATAATCAATTTGAGTTCCCATTACTATATTTTCAATCTTCTTATCATATTGCTGGTCATATAAAGTAGATTGCACTTTACCTGCTCGGCTGACGTGGCCTGTTCAGGAGTTTTGTCATGCCGGAGTCGAACTAGTCGTGGAAATCGAAGAGATATGCCCTTCAAAGAAAAATGTAGAAATGCCACCAAAATAGTTAAATACAGCTATTATTAACAATTAAACAATGTTACGCATCAATTCATTCTATTACCTTTTTCGGATCAACTATGCCCGCTGCAGCACGGTGGACAGGGCTAATGGTCAGGTCTGCCGCTCTCACTTCCCACACCTGAGTGAAATAAGGTAACATATAACTAAATACATAAAAAAAAAATGCTACAATGGGCATAATACAATTTTATTGGATAAAAAAATATAATTAAAAAGAAGGATTTCGAAAAATAATTTCAACTCCATTGGCATGATTGTTTTTGAGAACCAAAGACGAGATTAGAGTAGATTGTTGGTAAGTTAAAACAATTTGAAAAAAATGAAACATATTACCATTTTTCACTTATTTATATTTGTTCTTTTTCTTTTTTATTTCTCATCAACCAATCATCTTCAACTTTTTATTTTATTTCTTATATATTTCCAATTTTCTATTTTATTTTCATCGAATCTGTTTCGTTCTTCTCTACCAAATACAACGTACGAGCTTTCACCGCTTATTTAAAAATTGAATTGCCATAAATCTAGAAGCTTACTACACTGTTCCAGGAATTATACAAACAGAACATGATCACGTTAGTTAATTATGCAACCCATTATCCTTCCTCCCCACCGTAATTAGTAAAACTTCTCCAAGGACGCTCATTAATCTAGAAAGGAATGCCAAAAACAATGTTCGACCACATTGGGAGATCATTCAGCCACAGTGGCATCAGACCATAATAGTATTCCCAACAGTATGAAATTTCGTCCATGTCTTCCATTGAAGTACTAGGAAATTCAAAACAAGGATACAGTAATAACCAGTAAGAGATAAGATAACTCAATAATGATGATAGGCTACAGCACAATTGGAAAAGAAAATAATGAAATCGCCCAGAAAAGTCAGGATAACTCTCACCTCACTGGCTTCAAACCAGACATCAGGATTGATTGTTTCTCCAAATCTATAGTATGACTGAAATCAAAGAGCGTGATGAAATTAATTTCAAAAATATCAAGCATGACTAGAAAAGGATAAGAGTGAAATAAGAGGCTGGCACCTTTGGCTTGGAAATCACATTAGAACGAAGACTGGAAGAACGTTCTACAAGATCAGATTCTGCGAATCCCGTTCCTGCCCACCATAACAAGAAGACTAAGAGAAATAATCTTACCAAATGAAATCGGCAGTGACTAAACAAAATTAAAATACTAACCAATCTTGCAAATACTTTGAAATTCTTCATTATTGTTGTCATAGCAAGCCAGGAGGAAGGCGCCATAAACTCCTACAAGACATGTCACTATTTCATTTCAAACCGCTCTAAGCTAATGGTTCACAATAGCAGTGTATCTAAATCCCGAGGGCATAGTCTTCTTCGTACATGATGTTAAAACGATGAGTAAAATAAGCAACATCACATTAAAGAGTACACTTCATGATCACCTGTACGTTTTCCACGTCCGTGGAAAGCAGCAATAGGTACCAAATCTACAGAGTCCCCTAAACTGCAAACTAGAACCAATGAGCAAACAGAAATTCATAATAAAGAATTAAGAAATATGAATGTCAGAACACACATCCTTACTTCTCCATATAATCTTTCTTCAGTTTTAGCCAGTTGAGTGATCGCTTGGCTGGTTCATATGTAGCATCCTCATTTAATGTTTTAATGATTAATCCCTCACAACTATGAATCAAGAAACACCAAATATCAATGACAAAAATTCTCATTCAAATTATAGCAAGAAAACCAAATTTGAAACATCTGTGAATGTCGGACAATAAACAATCAAGAGTCAGTTTGCTTTACAAGTTTCTCCTTATTAGTAAAATAAAGCACATCCACATAAATCCTTGTCTAACATATCATTAACGTTCAAGGTAATTGAATGGAAAAAGAAACACACTAAGTAGTCTAATATTCTTCAATGCCTATCAAATACTATTAGTAAATCTCATTGAAATAATTTGAAGAGAATCATACATTGTGATGAAATTATGTACTATTTTAAACTCGAAATTAACTAGAAGAAAAAGTGCACCTAGCACCAACAGCTTGGTCAAGAAAATTTTGTATCTCCTCAACATCATTTGAAGTTAATGCTGTTGCAAACTGAAGAAATCCAGATTCTTCCTCAAAAGAGGCATAAAGATGCTGCAGACAGAAAACAGATACCCATCAATAAGTAGTTCTTATTTGTATAGAAGCCCGTGATTAATGGAATGAATTCATGAATAAATAGCATTCAATCAACGCTATGATAGAGATCAATTGGTTTCCCTACCTATTAGGACTTGCGCAAGAGAACCCAACCTAAGAAACTACTCCATTAGGTGAAAAAGTCTCAATGCTTAAGTATTGTTAAAATTATGATTGTATGGTACTGTACAGTTTTCATAAAGCCGTATTTTAGGTGTATGTACCTAGCCTAAGGGTTGAGTGTTATAGGATATACCTTTTCCTCGTAACTCTTCTCTATGTGTGTGTCTATATATATATAATCAGCTGTGACAATAACTCACTGATTTTTACTGCATCCAAATTCAAGTCAGTATCAGAGCCCTGTTGTCTCCGGCCACCGTCTGAAACAGTTGTCTAGCAAAGTCTGGGGTTTGGTGTGTGTCAAGGAGAACCCAACCCTGGTAGTGACATGATCAAAAGATTAGTTATGCGCTGCCCCCCTCTAATCCCAGTCAGTCCTTTATCAGGCACATGTGTCCATGTGCCACCTTCTCCACGTGGAATCACACCGGGTGCTGTCATTTGTATTGTCGGCGGCATCTTCTGGTCACATTTCTTGACACCAAGTTTTCAAATGAGTACCAAGAGTATGAGACTTAAATTTGAAAATTCCAATCATTAAGGTCAATCTTGTTCGGGACCAAGTGTTTCAGCAATTTGTATTTCTCAATCAGTGGAAGATTAACATTAGTGGGGTAATAGTTGGAATCACACCGGCCGCTGTCATTTGTCTTGTCAGCATCATCTGGTCACATTTCTTGACACCAAGTTTTCAAATGAGACTTAAATTTGAAAATTCAAACCATTAAGGTCAATCTTGTTCGGGACCAAGTGTTTCAACAATTTGTATTTCTCAAGTGGAAGATTAACACTCGTGGGGTAATAGTTGACTAAAGTGCCTCGGATAATTTTTCTGGTCCGTCAACTCTTTCACATGATTCATTTCATATTGTTCATTTGCTCTTATGAAAGGTATTTGTTCCACACTTAATCCATATCCTATATATAATTTTTCAATTTATTGTCAACATTGTACTCTTTTGTTGTTTCTTTGTTCGCCACCATTGTTCCTGAAATTATTAATGAAACACTTGATCATCCAGGATGGCAACAAGCCATGATTGATGAAGTGCACTATCTAGATGGGTCTTTGTTGTTAAAATTGGACCTGGTGATGAAGTTGATCAATTTAAAGCTTGATTGGTGGCCAAATGATAAATACAAATTTATAAACTTGAATACCCACTAGGTTTTCTTCTTGCAATGGTTGTTATTTTTCATTGGACACTTCACCAACTTCACACTAAAAATGTTTTCCTTCATGGTAATATTAAGGAGGGAATTTACACGGAGCAACCTGGATTTGTTGCTTAGGGAGAGTCTTGTTTAGTGTGTAAATTACGTTACTCTATATGATCTAAAGTAGTCCCCACGAGCATGATTTGGTAAATTCAGACATACTATGCAGGTGTTTGGATTGAAACAAAGTTGGATAGATCATTTACTTTTCTACAACCACACTTCTCTTAGAAAGTGTGTCTATCTAATGGTCTATGTTGATGATATAGTTATTAAAAAGAATTATATACCACTAGGATCTCTTAGCCAAAGTTGCAGTTATTCAACCATTTTTCAAACTAAAGATCTTAGTTATCAAAAATTATTTTCTAGGTATTGAAGTGGCTTAATCAAAGGAAGGCATGCTCTTGACATTCTGGAGAGGATAGGGTTGGCAAATTGTAAGTCTATTGATGTTTCTATTGATCCAAATCAAAATTTGATGGGGTACTACAGTGAAACTTTTTCAAATATAGAAAGAAATAGAAACTCATTTATCTCATTATTACTGTTGGAGATCTCACATCAGCTAAAGATAAAGTGAGGACAAATCTTACCTTAGTCAGTGTTGTGAGGTTAAGTTAGGCTTTAAATACTACTCCAATAATTACAAGAATTAATATTTGTCGAAGTTGTCAGACAATTCCCGAATAATCCTCACAAGTTTTTTGGGTTGAGCTCTCCTCCTGTGCTTAAGTCCTAATAATTGGTGTTTTTATTGAGTTGGACTATATCTATAGGTTGGATTAAGGTGAAAACAAAATACTGATTGATGAATGAAGTCGTCTCAAGGAGAAAAGGACTACCACCAGATCAATGATGATTATTGATGTCAATCCTTAAAAGGGGTGTCAATTTTAGGAGTACCACATTGAGTAGGGTGAACTACTTAATATAATACTTACTTGCAAGGAGATTCCTCTACCTAGTCTTTTAGGTTGCACTTCCCTCTTGTGCTTAAGTCTTAACACTACCAAACTAAAAATTGTATCTCAAAAACTGGATCAGCATTTAGGTTTACAACTTTCATCCTTCTCTATCAAGGACTAAGCTACTTAATAAAGAAAAAATAAACATGAAAATGTTGGTAGAACAAAGATAAGAGTTGGTACCTCTCTACGGACTCTGAGGTTTTCCTGAAGAAGTTCTTGGCCATTTAGATACAACAAATCAAAAGCAAATACGCAAACATTAACCTTTATATCTTCAATTTCTACTTTCTTGCGAGCTCGAGTAGTAAGAGTCTGTCAAAAAGAATCATGTTCTTGAAAGAGTAAAAGAGAATTTAAATGTGAAGTCGTTGATAACATATCATATATAAAGGCAGGTCATAAATGCAAATGCAATCTTCCATTATAAGGAATATATAGATGAGCAGATAGCTACCTCTGATACATGTTCTATCTCTTCTATAACAGAACTTTCTATGTATCAAAATAACATTCTTTTCTTCTTTCAAGTCACATGTCTAATTATTAAATCCTAGCACAAAAATATCCAAAACCGAAAACTAGTGTCACCAAGATAGGTAAAACAACACAAGCATAACCTACCAAAGGACTTAATTTTGATCAACTGCTAGTAGAACAAGGTTCTGATAATGTACTGACATCCAAAAAAAATACAGCATTAAGATTACCTGGAAAGAAAGAAGCTTCTGTGTTGCGCAGTCATATGCAACAATTTCACAATCAAGAATAAATGAAGATACACCCGGTTTCTTTAACCTGTTCACTGACACAAAATGGTCATACAAGTGTTTGTTTTACTAAATGCAACTTCGTGTTGTTAAGAAGTGTCCTACCCAAAAAGACTGAACCAGACCTCAAGTATATCCTTCCTAATAAAGCTTTTTTTTACCTTGAAACTGCGGCAGCAACATCAGGAAACTTCTCAGTGTTCCGTTCTGCTTGTCTACTGTAAATCTCAACTGAACCATTCTCCAGATAATGTATCTGTTTCATTGCAGATAATGTTATTGTACATAGTTAGTATCATAATAGCTATGTTTCTGATGGAAGAATTGACCATGAAGTATCACCTGGGCACGCTCTCCATCATATTTGTATTCACAGGTAAACTCCACATCCTGGAATTTGTTTAGAATTTCAGTCACACTTTTTGCTGCCTTTGACAGCATAGGTCTAATTGGAACACCAGGAGTAAATTTGCAATTCTTTGGAAGCATCCATAGACCCTCCGTAAGCAGTGCAGATATTATTTTGTCATAGTCAGGAAGAACAGAATAGACTTGTTTAACAATATCCGAAGCCTGATGCAAAATGAAACCAGAAATAAATATATACATACATTATACATATATAAATATACATACATATATAAATATATATATATATATATATATATAAAATAGGAAAGGAAATATAATGAATTTCTGCCTAATGCTTCCTAAAATGCAGAATAGAGAAAAGGTGGGTGGTATCTTCACCAGAATTCACTGATACCAACTACAGCAGCAGCACCCTACCCCCAAAACTTAGTTCTGAAGCACTTCAAATGTTTTAAGACCCAAAGCGTATATGCTACTCAACCTGAACTCACAAGACTAAGCCATATAAACCAATTCACTCTCATACCATATTTCCCAGTTCAATCACATTAGCTTACCTTGTCTAAAGGAGACTGAATTTCAGGAGGTGGTTTAGAGTGTTCTTCAGTGTACGCTGCAGCTTGGCCTAATGCAGCCAAAAGAGTTTGTTCTGCATAACCAATTCGCAACTTCGCCTAGAAAACAAGAACAGGATGCAATTAACATGGAGAAGTAAGCCCACCAGAACATTTCAATAAAGAATTAAAATTTCAACCTGAAGCAAACGAATTAGATATTGAGGTTCACACTCAGTTGCAGCAACAAGAAGTGCCTTGATATGGTTCTTTTTTTTCTCTTGACTGTCTTTTCCAGATTCCTGAACACATTCAGAATAAAGAAAAAGTAACAGCATAATTTAGCAACATTCAGTTGTACACAAAAAGGTGTTCAAATCCCAACAACAAATTCCTGCTTTATTCTCTTACAGTACATACACCCAGCCATACTAACTTCCAACATGGCCACCAAACAGATGGCAAGAAATTTAAAGATAAAAACAAACGTATATTTAGTAAGCCGTGGCTTCAGCAAAAGATACAGAAACGAACCTCCTTCCCAGGCACACTATTCTTGTACAGCACATTAAACTCCAAAAAAAAACATCTAACCATAACAGAGAATAAAAAAATGAGCTGAAAATGACTGTTGTGCTCTATGCACGATATGTGATAAAGGCACCAATAACACACTCCAAGTCTTCAATATCAGTTTTACTTGGAACTTACTTTTGCCAATTCTCTCTTTTTTTTACCATTCATGCTGTTATACCACATGAGAATGCACTAAACCTGGTTATCCCAAACCAAAGCCTATGGTCATGTGCTTAGTTTTCTCAATCACTCAACGTTGCAATAATAATTTCAAATTAATCCATACATGGGTAGAACTTATAGATGCAACTTGTCAACAAAAAACTAGGCACTACTATTTAGAAAGTAAATTTCAATAACATTGCAAAAGTTTTGTCAAATTCCATCCCATACCCCTTCCTTTTTTAAGCCCTGCACTAACCCCATTTACTAGTTTGAAATAAACATAGCAGTACCAAGAAACACATTAGACCGCGTAATTGCCTATAAGGGAGATTGCTGTTGACTGGGGGTTCATATGCAATTTCAATAAACCTCGATGTAAACGTAATCTGTTCATATTTAAAACTATAAACCAACAAGCTTGTGACAAAGGCTGAGAAGTAATGTGAATAATCGAACAACCCAAATGCAGGATATTAAAAAATTCAATGATAACATACCTTAGCAATAAGGTGAAAAGTGTTGAAAACCTTCCTAATGGTCAATGCTTCAGGCTTCCACATCATAGGTTGAGACGAACGGCTCTCTTTAGCAACCAAGCCCAAATCCCCTTTTTTCTGCCAATAATAAAATCTCATTCAGTCAAAGTCGTCTCAGCAACGAGAATGGAGAAATACCAAAAGAGTCAGCCACCTGATACTAATTCTTAGTAAACAACTTCAGTCAAATTCATCTCAATAACAAGAATGCAAGAAAAACCAAAAGATTCGAGCACCTGATACCGACTTTTAACTAACATCTTCAGTCAAATTCATCTCAACAACAAGAATGCAATAAAAACCAAAAGAATTAATCACCTGAAACCGATTCTTAACAAACATCTTCTCCGGTCAAATTCAACCAAACAACAAGAACGAAAGAAAGAACCAAAAAGACTCAACTAAACTCAGTCACCTGATACTGAGTCTTAATCCACGACTCGTTCCTTCCATAGGCCTCCGCGAGCGCCTTGGAAATGATCGACTCGCCGATTCCCAACTCCAACCCTTCATGAGCAGGCGCAATCCGGTTCGCGGAGAGGTAAACGATGGGAACAAGATCCTCCGGTGTGACGAGCATCACAGTCCGCAGCATATTGCAAACAATGTCAGTGATAACAATTCTTCCACTTTCCTGAGAAATCATATCAAATGCCAAAGCGAGAAAGAGAAACGGCACTGGCTGTCCCTTCTCCCATGCAGTCACCGAAGCGGGGTCGAAACTCGATGGTTTCTGCTTCAGCTGCGGAACTTGCTTAATCAGCTCCACGGTCTTCCCGTTCGAAGAATTAGACGACGACAGGTGGCGGACCTTCCGTTGTTCCGGTTTAATAGCTTCTTCCGGTTTAATAGCTTCTTCCGGTTTAACAGCTTCTTCCGGTTTAACAGCAGCTTGCTCCGGTTCAACGGTTACGGGCGGAGAAGGCAGTTTGGGGGATTTGCTGTTGCTAGGGTTTTGTGAGGAAGCGGAGTGTGGGGATTTTCTTTTCTTGGGGGATGATGAAAGATTGGGTGTTTGGGGTTTGGACTGGGAACTCTTCTTGGCGGCGGCGCGGGCGCCGGACATGAGAGCGTCGAAGGCGGAGGGTGGCTTGGACATGGCGCGGAGAGAAACGGAGGGGAGAGAGAGAGGGAAAGAGAAGAGAGAGGAAACCCTAACAGTTTGGGAGGAATAGAAGGAAATGGGAAAAGAGGATCGAAAACACAATGCGAACTTGAATGAATGAACCATGTAACTAATTTGAATGTCCGAACAGAGCGTGAGTGAGTTTATTAGAGAAGCATTGTGCCAGACACGATAGAAATGGCGGGAAGAATGTCACCCTTCGGATACTCTCTTCAGGACACTCTATAAAGTTTCATTTCCACAACTACATTAAAATCTACATCTTTTTTAAAATTATGAGAAAATATTGTTTACAAATTACTTTTCAGTTTTATCTTTATATCAATACTTATTTTATTATTTTATTTTAGATATTAGTCATTTTATATATTTTTTAGCAGTTACCACTGTCAAGATATAACAAATTATGGGAAGAAGTGTTTTGTAAGTGTTGTACTATTTATGTATTATAGTAGTTTATTAATGAAAAGAAATTAATAAATTATCTATTTTATAATATTTAATTTATTATTAAATTATTTTATCATTATAAATTTATTATAGTTAATTTTAATAAATATAGATACATATATAATAATTATAAAAGTAAAAATAGAGATACGCAAAATCGTCTTTGTTAGTAAGAATAACAATGCATTATATTTATTTAGTAGGAGAAGTTACTGAAGCAAATCAGAAAAAATCTAAATTCAACGTTATTTAACGTAAGAAGATTGGAACAGCACAATATTATAATTAATGTATGAAATCTATACGAATCAACAACCAATAATGTATCTAAGTTTAAAATAAATTGAATTAGTACTTTATTATTTTTTAAATAAATTTTTTACCTTATTTTTACCTGTATAGTTCACGTCTTTAAGCCTTTTCAAGTTTCTGAATTAATTCAAACTCTAAGCAACGTCAAACATACACATTAACTAGGATTTTGTTATTAGAAACTGTTTCTTACAACAAATTGTCTGAATAACTACAATAAAAAAACGAAAACTTCAAAGGAACCAAATGAACATATTACTCAAACGAAAAAATAAATAAACCGTAATTATGCGTTTATTTAATGTAATGGCCGAGGTATCGAAAACTCATTCAGTATTTTGATATTTTCCCATCCAAATCAAGAATGACAATCTTTAACACACAAAATGCGAGTTTTGGTTTAACAAATTTGAGTAGGAAATGTGAGTTAATTTTAATGGTTCTTCTCGCATAAATGTTAGTCTGTATAAAAGAATATTTTTAAAATTAATAAAAATAATTTTTCAAATATAAATTTTGAATGTTTTTTTTTATTAAATTATTATTTTTTTACTTAGATAAAGTAGATAATTAGTTTCACAATATTTTATGACACATGTGTAAATAATTTATGCATTTCAGAAGGACAAAAAACACTATTAAATATTAAAAAATTATTATTAAATTTTGTAAAAGTATTATGAATTAGGGATTGAAAGGAGTTTCTTCCTACACATCCATGCCTTTCTTCTTGCACCCCATACTTCAAAAAATACTCAAATTATCCATTGACATTTTTCATTGAATATTTTTTCTTTGATTTCAAAATGTGGAATTCAGAGACTTCAAGAGTTATAATCTGAAAGTTAAAATTTGTGTTTTGGACTGTACAATATTCCTGATTGCATAATGCAAAATATAAGTATGTATTTCATATTGTAGAATTTGGAATGAATAATTTTAGAATTTTTTAGAATATGAGGTTACAGGAAGAAATTATAAGGGTGCATAAATAAATTTATAAATTTTTAAGATATGCAGGTTTTGAGGCCCAGCTCGCCCTGCCCCGCACTTAGCCTTCGTGAACTGTGGGTTATGCGAAGCATGCCTAAGTGAGTTGAAATAGACATATCGCCCTGCGTTTTTTCTTAATGGGTCGTGGGTTGACCCGCACAACATCGTCATCCCTAATCAAAATTAAAGGCTTAACAATGTAATTAACAAGTGGTGAACAATAATAATCTACAAATCATGACTAGGGGCACTTGAACTTACTTAAGTCTACTTTAATCATCCGTACATGTAGGATCCCAATACAATCGCTATAAATAGTTGAACATTGTGAAAGGTAGCGAATCACTATAACATTTTACATATACCCTTTACTTAGATCGAAAATTGACTTGAGTGTCAGAGTATAATAGCAGGTTTTCTTGCTAAGATCGAAGATTCGAAGATCAAATATCCGAAGACCGAAGAACGAGGCTGAGAACACCACGTGTGAGGTTATATTCGATTCTGCATAAACCTTTTGGTGTCCATTATGGGACCAGAGAAAACCACATGGTAACTTGATAAGTGCCTAAATTCAGCATTATTTCATATCAAAATATAAACACTTATTTGTGAGTATTAATTGCTAATTGACATATAAAATAATTCTTAATTTATGAATTTACATAAAAAAAATAATCATTAATTTATAAAATTAGAAACAGATTAAATAAAACAGTAAGAAGACACATGTTGTCATCCTTTTTTAGCAAGGATCAAGTTGTAGGATTTTGAGAGGAGAACATGAAATTGCAACATAGGAAATACTCAATTTTATTCATGCCACTTTGTTGTTTTCCTTATTATGTCCACCCTGAAAGTTTGTTATAGAAAATGAGTTCAGAATAGAAAAGGGAATCTAAGAATTGAAAGAAGAAAACATGATCAGTTGGTGATTAAGCATAATACTCACTCATTCAGCTTGGCTTCTTCCTTCACTTCTGAGCTCACTTTCTTGGACCTTGGCTGTCTCACTTCGCCCAATAGTATTGATGGTTCTGGTTGCTGCTAAATGTTGCTAGTAAAACGACACATTTTGGAATCCATTTCACAATTTTTTTTGTATGAATGCATTCTAAATGTGTAATTTAAAACACTTTTAATCCATTCTGTATAGTATTTTCTGAAAAAGTGTTAACATTTTAAAGTATTATTCTTGTCATTCAACTATAATGGGAAGGTGCAGGAAGCAAGTGTGGATGTGCCAAAAACAGTTGCATGTAGGAAGGAAACACCGTGTGATCCAATTTTAAATTTTTAAAATTGTCCTTTATTTTGGAATTTAAAATTTGAAATAAAAAATAATATTTTGAAAAAGTAAATCCAAAATAGATTTTTATGTTGCAGATATAAAATTCTAGAATAGAATTGAAAATCAAAATTCCATTCTAAAAAAAGTAATTCTAAAATACAAAATATATATTATGGAAAACAAGATCTCAAAATGTATTCAAGAAACAAGATCTCACTATGTAATGATTTTCCATTTCTATCATAAGCCTTCGGCAACTTGAAATACGATTTCACTTTATCAATTTGACTTTGGGAGCTTCGAATCTTTGCATAATTTTAAGATAATGACATGATGACAATGATAAGGAGACCTAATTATTTCTTAGGCTTTAATAGCACTAATAACATATTACAACACAGCCTAAACCAAGTTTATCCCCAATAAGTTTATCCTCAATTGTCTATGTTTGACCACTAGAATTTGATTTTAGTGTTTCATAAATAATTGAGTAACTCTGCTCAACAAGAAATGTTTCCATTCCAAGAGACCTTTAATGTTCATATCACCATTTCGGTCACTCTAGACGAGCTTGGTGTAGCAGATGCTCCCTGTATCTGTCTTGTGTTGTATGAACTGCAACTTAAGCACTTATGGGCCACAATATGGAATTGTACATGAGATTTCACTCCACAATCATTGCAAAGAATCCACACCTGGTTTCATGCAAATATACAGTTAGATATGTCTCACAAGCTACCCTTAATTCCTGGCTCTAAACCTTAAGAATTGGGACTTGTTACTTACCATCTTGTTTTTGAAGGTTTCAGGCATTGGAGTTAAGGCAATCTGAGCAAAAGTTTTAACTCGAAAATGTTACAAAACTGAATATATTGATGCAATCATATGCTGCCTAAAAAATATATCAATAGAAAGCAGTGGTGGATCTTCAGAAAATATTTTGCAGATGCCAAAATAGATGTACAAACATTTTGGGGGTACCAAATATATGAAATATACTAAAACTAAAAAAACTATTTTGATTTATGTATTAGTTTATATATGTGAAAAAAAATTGGGGAGGCCAAGGTCCCCTTCACTCCCAACTAAGCTCATCCACTGATAAAAAGAAAATGACATCTACATACCACTTTGTCAAGCTTCTTCCACAAACTTGACATGCCACATGGATTTTGAGCACAGAGAACATGAGTACCTATATCCGTTTTCAAATAATGAGAATTAATAACACTGGTTAAATGATGAAGACTGGCTCAAGGTGTATATCAACTCAGCCTCATAGCAGAATACTGCATGATGAAACTCATGAAGGTGTACACCATTTAAGTCCTTCATTGGTAACATGTAGATAGATGTAAATGCCTTACCTATGATGTTTTTCCATCTCTTTGACACAGTCTAAATGTATAGTATGCGCGCAAGGCAAGACACTGATTTCTCTTACTGTATCAAATAGATACTGCATGGGGGAAATGAGGTAATCTAAATGAGAATCCGACATTTTTTCTAAACATTTCAGCCAATTATAGTACTAGTGATTTGTTTTACCTCAAAGCAGACAGGGCAATTGTGATGCATTGCTCCTTCTACACAACGATGCCCCTTTTCCATCACCTTGGAGTAGCAACATCCTAAAACATAATTTGGTAGATTTTTAGTAATTACTAATGGAGAAAAGGTATGAGAAAAAGTAAACAATTGCATTTGGAGCAATGTAGTTACCACATCTCTTGCAGTGGAAAAAGTTACCCTTGCCCCCAGTTCTGTAAAAGTTATTGCATAGAGCAGATGATTACTCCAATTCTATTGAGCAACACACTATGAAATGTAGCGGATTAGCAGTAAGCAAACAGAGTGAAGAACTTTACCTGCAAATGCCACATTCATCACAGTGGTATTGGTTCTTTGAAGTCTGCAAGATTGAAGAAATTTTTAACACAATTTGCACAATCAAGTCTAGCACTAACTAAAAGAAACAATCATGACACAAATTCTATTCCAGTGGAGAACTTACATCATCATCAAAGAATTTGCATATATAACAAAAATACTTGCCCATGCATACTCCACAGTTTATGCAGTACTGTTGAACCTGAGGGCATGAAAAATAACCAACAAATCAGTAGCTGCAGGCATATTTATGAGTATACACATCTTTCTATCGATTATTATAATTCAGATTTTTAGGACTTACATCTTGCTCTGTGTCACATAAAGAGCATATAACCTAAAAATCAACAAAACAGAATGGATTAAGGGAGTGAACAGCATCAAATATTGATTAACATTGTGAGTAAAATAAGATAAGAACCAGATAAATATTAGAACTTTAGTTTGCTCAATGATCCAAAAATATAGAGAGCTTTAATGAAATTGCAATCCTACTAAACATGAAAATGACAATTCTCTGGCAATCAGAATATTATTTCTTATGAATTACTAAGGTACAGTATAACAACTACCATAAAGAATCAAACAAAATAACCGCCCCAATTCAAAATCAAGAAGTGAGTAATCACATGCAAACCTTCTTAATTTCATGGCGTGGAACATCATGACGATCCACAACATCAACCTCCTCAGAGTTCTGTTTAAATTAAAACAAAATGGATAAGAAACATGTATGTATGTATTGTTGGAAAAAATCGAGTAATTTCCACACTAAAACAACACAACTAGTGAAATGAAATCAGTTCAGAACAAATGAACCGGACAAAACACTAACAGAGCTACCCGACAAATAATATTGAATACTATACTATAACAGAAAAGAAAGCAGCATAATACCAATAAATAGAACGGAATAATTAAAAGAGATAAAGAAGAAAAAACACACCCAAACTTGTTAACAGAGTTCAGCCAATTTAGCTTAATCCCCGAGCACAGCTAAACAACCCGCTTTTATTAATGTGGGAGAAGATATTACAACTTGAGATATCAACAATGAAGGAGGAGAGGTTACTTTATAACCCTCAAACCCCCTCCCCAAATAATTCCCACTAATGTGGGTTTGAGATTAAGCCAAAATCAACAAATCTCCACCTTGGCTTAATTTCAAGTCCCACCTAATACAAATCTTCTCAAACAAACATAACTAAACCAATCTTTGCGGTGCTTCAAATTTGTGCTTCCGGGCACCAACTTCAAATGTGCAAGATATTAACCAAGTCTAAACAATGTTCAAACTTGACCCCTGTAACCACCTTGGTGAGCATATCTGCAGGATTCTCCGTAATGTGAATTTTCTGAAGAACAATCTCCTCTTCTTCGAGAATCTCACGCACAAAGTGATAACAAACATCAATGCCTCTTCGTCCGTGCATGAAATACTTGATTCTTTGCTAAATGAATAACACTTTGACTGTCAGAATATACCTCGAGTTGTTTCTGACCAACTCCCAAGTCTTTAAGCAACCCATGAGGCCAAATTGTTTCTTTCACAGCCTCTGTAATCGCCATATACTCTCCCTCTGTCGTAGACAAAACCACCGTAGACTGCAAGGTAGACTTCCAACTAACTGGCGCTTTTGCTAAAGTGAACAAATAGTCAGTTGTAAATTGTCGCTTATCCAAATCACCTGCATAATTAGAATCACAATATCCAACTATGCATTGGCCAAGTGATTCATCTTGCTCAAATGCCAATCCAACATCTACGGTATTTTGGAGGTACTGTAGAATCCATCTCACAGCTTGCCAATGACCCTTGCCTGGATCATGCATGTACCTACTAACAACTTGTGAAATATCTGGTCCCGTACACACCATTGTATACATCAAGCTTCCAACTGCATTTGCATATGGAACTTTCGCCATGTATTATCGTTCTTCATCAGTCGTCGGAGATAAGCGGCTACTCAATTTCAAATGAGGAGCAAGTGGGGTACTTATAGGTTTTGTATCTTCATGCATACCAAAAGGTTGTAGTACCTTCTGCAAATTACTGCTTTTATGGCAGCCAAAGTTTCCCCCTCTCTCTGTCCTTGTTTATCTCCAAACCTCATATGTCACAGCTTTGTTGCCTCGGCATTCTTCTTAGTGCTGGAAGTTGTTACCGCCACTGTCCCCACCACTGTACTACCTTGGTGGTAATACAAATTGTTCTTCCTTACGCCTTTCAACATCACCAGTGCTTCTGAAGTTGCTTTAAGAATTTTATCTCGCATCGTCACAACTAGGCCTTTAGATTCTAAAGCCCCCAATGAGATGAGATTCTTCTTCAACTTTGGCACGTACCGCACATCCCGCAAAATTCTGGTAGATCCATCATGATTCTGCAACTTGATTGAACCTATCCCAGCTGTCTTACATGGATTATCATTACCCATGTAAACAACTCTGCCATCGAGTTCTTGAAATTCGAAGAACCATTCTCGAATGGGACACATATGATAGGTACAACCTGAATCAAATATTCACTCATCTGGATACGATGATGCTGAAGGCGAGACAATCAAAGAGATATATGATTCCACATCACTTTTGCATTCTGCAACATTTGCATCTTGTGGAGTTTTCCCTTTTGATATGATTCCAATAACAAGATATAGATGATTCTTTGACATTTTATGGAATCAACTTGAGTTGGAATATGATTAGGTACTTTTCTAGAATTGGATCAATGTTCTATCATTCAAGAACTCACCAAAACTTAAGTAACCAAGCCAAAACTCATATGGAAGTCCATTTCTTGTCAATTGAATCGGTTAAAAGGCATAAGAATTCAAATGAACCGATTAAAATGCCTAACAATTGAAATGCACCGAACAAAAGCAAGAAAGAAGGAAGATGAACCGATTACATTCAGCAAGGAAGAAGAAGAACCGAACAAAACCTGAAATAAAGCTAAAGCACCGAATAGAATTGCAAGAAAGAACCTAAGACATATTTTAAGAGTTCATATGGACATGGAGATGAAAGAAATAGATGGAAAAGAGAGAAGACTTATGTGGTTGAAGAACTTGGTTGATGAACACGCCACTTGAAATGTGATTGCTCCAAGATAAGTGTGAATTGCCGTCACTTGAGGAACCAAGGCACTCAAGATGAGACTAGGAAGAGAAGACAAATCTCACTCACTCAATCACCAATTTGGGAGAGTTTCATTACTTCAAAAATCAATTTTGCATTTAGAAGGACCTAAGCCCTCCTTATATAGGAGAAGGACCGGTCATGAAGTTTACAAAGCTTACACAACAAGCTAACCAAAAGTCCCTTGCACATGTCTCACTTCTAGCGCCTATAGTGAGCTATGAAGGGTCAATCTACTAGAATGTTCTAAAACTAATATCTAAAGATGCCTTTACATAAGAGGTGTCTTTAGGTTTCCCTCTTTGAACCTACCTAAACACTATTCTATATTATTTACAAATTTATACAAAATAAACTATAAAGAGAGATATTAATTGAAGTTTATTCTTGAGTCCTCTTTTGGCTTTAGGCTTGGTCTTCTCTTTATTTTAATTCTTCTTTAATATTTGAGAAGACTAGAAGGAAGAACTTCAAATGTGTGGGTGAATGACTTCTTCCTTCATTAATAAAAGTCTCTCCTATGTGATCTCCATCAGTTTTGGATAGTCTTTATTCCAATGTCATTTCTCATGACAGAAAACACACTCATCTTTGGCAACGACTCGACCTTTAGACTTAGACCTTCCTCTTCTCCCCTTTGTCTGACTTTGTTGACGACCTCTTACCACCAACGGTTTTTCTGATGTCGTTGATTTGTCTTTCATCTTATTTTGCTTTCTCAATTCATGACTATACAAAGCAGAACAAACACCATCTAACGACACATTCTCCTTTCCGTGAAGTAGCGTAGTCTCCAAATGTTCAAATTCATTAGGAAGAGATGATAACAACATCAAAGCCAAATCTTCATCTTCAAACTTCACATCTAAATTCAACAACTCTGCTAGTAATTGATTAAACATAGTGATGTGTTCATTCATAGTAGTACCTTGTTGGTAGTCAAACCGAAACAACCTTTTCTTCATCAGGAACTTGTTAAGACCACTCTTTTTCAGAAATTTGTCCTCCAATGTCTTCCACAGTTTATGTGCAGAAGTCTCTCGTTTTTTAAAGCATACTTTTGCTCTTTGGAGAGGCAAGATCGAATAGTTACGCACGTCAATCGGTTGATGATGCTCCAGTCTTTATCCTCTATCTCTTCTGGTTTCTCTTCCTCAATAGCAATATCAAGACCCTGCTGGAAAAGAGAGTCCAAGACCTCTACTTGCCACATGCCGAAATGGCCAGTGCCATCAAATATTTCTACCGCCAATTTCAAACTGGACACCGGGAACCTCGACCATGATGACGAGGAGCTCGACACAGTGATGTGTTCATTCATAGTAGTATCTTGTTGGTTGTCAAATCGAAACAACCTTTTCTTCATCCGGAGTTTGTTCTGACCACTCTTTTTTAGAAACTTGTCCTCCAATCCCTTCCACAGTTTGTGTGCAGAATTCACATTTTTTAAAGCATATTTTTGCTCTCTGGACAGACATGATCGAATAGTTCCGCACGCCAATCGATTGATGATGCTCCAGTCTTTATCCTCTACCCCTTCTGGTTTCTTTTCTTCGATAGCAATATCAAGACCCTGTTGGAAAAGAGAGTCCAAGACCTCTCCTTGCCACATGTCGAAATGGCCAGTGCCATCAAATATTTCAACCGCCAATTTCAAATTGAACACCGGGAACCTCGACCATGATGACGAGGAGCCCGACACCCTGGATGAAATATTTAAGGCAACATCTTTCGCTTCTTGATCTTTATTTGTCATTACAGACTCAAACTTCTGATACCACTTGTTAAGAAAAATCGAGTAATTTCCCTACTAAAACAACACAATTAGTGAAATGAATCAGTTCAGAACAAATAAACCGGACATAACACTAACAGAGCTACCCAACAAATAATATTGAATACTATACTATAACAGAAAAGAAAGCAATATAATACGAATAAATAGAGCAGAATAATTAAAAGAAAGCAATATAATACGAATAAATAGAGCAGAATAATTAAAAGAGATAAAAAAGAAAAAAATACCCAAAACTTGTTAACAGAGTTCAGTCAGTTTAGACTAATCTCCAAACACAGTTGAAACAATCCGCTTGTATTAATATGAGAGAAGATATTATAACTTGTGATATCAACAATGAAAATAACCTCTCAAACTCCCTCCCTAAATAATTCCCACCGATGTGGGATTTGAAATTAAGCCAAAATCAATAGGCAAGTATAAATTTTCTGCTAACACTAACACAACTCTAAAACGATGAAAAATTGGCAAAAGCATAAAATTATACCTTAGCTTCGTTATGGCAATGCCTACAGTAAAAAACCTCATCACAACACGGCGCTCTGATCTTGCATCTCCTTCTGTAATGCGTGCACCTGTCTCAAACAACATGACAGAAACAAGATAACATTTTTCTCTCTTTTCCGGTAAACCCAAAAAGGGAAATGAAATCCCAACCGAACGAAATTCTGAAATACAGCAGATGAAGAAAAAGAGTGAAAAATGATCGTCTCAAGACATTAAGAAGTACCCAAAATTCTGAAACCCACGTTCCATAGCAGAAAGTTGTGTGGGATTAGATTCAGAGTACTCTGATACAAGAAGACAATTAGATGAAACAACCTCTCGGGTGGTTTCCATTGTTCTTCGTGTTGTCTAGTTTGTTATAATGGGGTAGCATCTCTCATCACAATTGTTTAAATAAATAATAAACACAATATGTTAATAAGAATTTTGTAATTACAATTTTTAAAATTTGAAAATAATTATTTATAACATTCCCCTAAACAACTCTAGTATTATTAGAGGTTCTTCATCATGTAAATTCTTAAGTGTTATCTTAATTTAATTATTTTTTGTAGGCTTCATGGTTCATTGTTACTTTTATAATACTGAAACTCTAATCAGCGTTTTATTTAGTTATTATATATATATATATATATATATATTACAAATTCAAAATATTATTTACAAAATTTAATATAAAATTTTAAGTCTTAATCTTGTAATTATCTAAGTTTCATTTAAAACATTATTAATTTATGATTATTCATATTGAATTATGTGACAAACTCATTGTACACCTTTTATAGAAAAAATATGTAATTATGTATGCAATTTTTTATAGAAAAAAATACACATTACACTAATCATATAAACTTATGAATATGAATAAGAAATTTATAGTTTAATTCGAGAAAATAATGTAATTCTTTTTACATCTCAGAAGTATATATTTAATTTAATAAATTCACAGAACGAGCAAATTTAAAGAACAAAAAACCATAAATAAATTTTAAAAAATTAAAAAATGGTAACTGCACTTTATTATTATTATTTTATTTCTTGATTTATTTTTACTGAAATCTTATTTTAATGTTATTGTAAGTCAAATTCCTAACCCACTAGTTTCGAAGACTTAAGAGCTTTTCAATTCGATTATTGGATAAGTCAATAAAAATATCCTTATTTTAATATTGGATTCTGAGTTGATTAATGAGGTATTGATGAAATGAACAAGTGTAGTAGCAATGACAAATGAAACATTTAAAATAAAATTGAATTGTCCGAGGTTGGACGTTAAAAAATTAATGCGTCATAATTTTATAGATGACACATGCAAACTGTTGGAGCAATATAAGAAGGGGACATTGCAAAAGAAACAAAATGATCCTACCATAGTTCAACCAGAATATTTTAATTTGCAATCTCTTTCTTTTATCATTATTGATGTTTCTTTACTCAGATATCAGTTTCCAATCTACTCCATTGAATTTGGTGTATGGATACATTCTGGTGTGGATCACAGCATAATAGCTTAGCAAGTAATGCAGTGGCCATTAATAGAGTTCTGGATAATCATACTGAGAGTGTTCCAAATAGGTAAACAACAAAAATATGCCGAGTTTCATTTTAACTACATTTCATTACAATTTAGATACACTTCAACTAATCAATGACAATTTATAACAACATCCACTTTGATGAATTCAAAACAAGGGTATTTCATGAAGCTGCCCCTAGTTGCAATTGTCAGAACAATGTTTTAAATAGGTACCTGGTCACAAGTTCAATGCTCTCAGTATTTTCACCAGTTCATAAAAACAAGACACTAACAATCATTGAGCAACAATTATATTTTATGTAGAATCAACATGAAGCTACAGATATTCCATGTCAAAATACCGTTGTCAATAAGTAAAACTATCAAAATGGAACTATGTAATTCATGTTGCGAAGACCTTAATCAGTGGATTAAAACTATGTTGTGGTTGTTGTAATCATACAATTACCATTTTATAATTATTTTGATTATGTTTAGCCAGAGGAAAACAAAAAAAAAAAGTTACCTACTTTTTAGGATATACAAGTGCAATCGAGCATAAAATAAATTTGTTCTTTTATCTTCTTTTATACCCATTTAGCATAGATTACACAAGAACTCAAGACAACATATAAAGGTTGCACTCGGGTAAATAATTTAGTTAAGCACTGAAGTAATAAGAACACAATACATGAGTGCGTGTAGCTTAATTTAATAAACTTGCCGTGAAGCTTATTCAAATAAACTAACAGAGCTTATAAGGTCATAAGTCATATCCATGAGCTTAACAAACACCTAGTTAAGTGCTTATATAATTTGCAAGTAGGTTTACAATTAGACCCTAAATCCAAACTCTAAGAATAATAGACGAGCTCAAATAAGCTCTTTGAATGCCCCTAGAGCAAGAAGCTCTTCCTACATTCAAATAATTTCAAGGCACTGGAGATCAGTATAACATTGGCATTCATCAGTGATATGAATCATACCTTCCCTATACATATTGAACAAACTTAACAGATGTCAATCCATATAAATAATTCCCCGAAGAAAATGGCAGAAGAGGACTCAATTGAAGCAGGGTCACGACCCTGAAGCCATTTTCTCCACTTGCTTTGTTCATAGCAAGAAACTTCGTATTTCCTTTCCTTCCACTAGTCTTACAATACGCTCACGAGCAAAATATCTTGCAATTAGAAAAGTAACCCTAGCTGCTATCAATAATACGTCAAAATATTAGACAAAAAATATGCATAACATTAGAAATAACTAACACCAAAAAAAATTGTATACTTCTTTGCCCCGATAATAATTTCAAATAGAATATGATGTTTAACAGTCCAATAATTCACTTACAAGTAATTGTTTACTCTTGCCCCCTAAATTTCAGATGTGAAACAAGTGTTGAATATTAACAAGTATACTGTAAATTATACTTCGAAAAATACTAGTCATTAACATATGTGAACTGTGTGCAAGTAAGTTCGCCTCATGTCCTTTTTACAGAATTGACTCAGTGTTAACTGATTGAGACTAACAGATAGAAGTTCAGCTGACATGGTTAAGGGAATGACAGGAATCGCAAGGATCAGGACAACATTTAGATAGAAGCATTACAAATGTACAAAAGAAAACAGGGGGAGCGCTTTTGGCGGAGGGAAGACAATTAACTTGAACACAAACAGTGAATGACGTTATTGTGATATACTCAGTAGAGTAGTATATAGCTTAGAGAGTAGAGAATGTGTGTGTGAAAGTTATGAGATATAAACAGGAATAGTAAAGAGCGAGAGGTTGAATGAAAATGGAATGAAATATAATGCATCGATACCTTCACATCAAGAATACATACTTCTTAATCCAAGCATAATATGGCAAACTATGCTCACAAGTTTCAGTATCCACCACTAATTCAGTATCAGAGATCATTATTTACAACTATATAACCTGGGAGATCTCCTAACTGGAGAAATAAGATCGGCTATTGGAAAAATATTTTTGGCTATTGGATCTTTCTCGTCTTCTTCCGGCATAGTGTGACTAGTTTTGGAAATGCTTCTCGTTACCCTCCTACTTAATGAATTGTTGGCATCCAGCCCTATCTTTTGTGTACTAGCTTTCCTTTTATAGGCCGAAGTTGGAGTTTTCGGAGGTTTAATGATGTTTTTTCCAGAAGGGCCTGTCCGATCATGCATACCGATCAAGGATTGACCATTGGTTTGGCTTTCAACACTGGCTTTCCTTTCAACACTGGCTTTGTTTTCAACTGGGATTCGTTTTTCACTATTGTTACATTCACGTTTCTTGTTATCAATTGAAGAAGCAGTAGAGTCACCAAAACTACGACGTGAATACTTCTTCCAATCGTGAGGAAATCCAACCAGGAAGTGTTGACAAACCTGGTAAAAGAGATAGAATTTAAATGTTATACCCATCAACAGGATTAGGATATTCAATTAATAGAGATATATTGAATTTCATTCTGATGTTAGGTTGTTAAATACCTCTAAGGAGACGCCATTTTGAGATGAACGAGAGGTGTTGATGAAACCACGGAAAATAATAACGATGCCATCTTGAGTATGTAGGACATTGGCCTCTTCTCTCTCTGCAATGACGGTGGACAAAAACACTCTTTCTCTACCTCTCCTGCGCGTACGAATTGCAATCACTCCTTTTCCAGCAATGAAAAAGCTGAATTAAAAAAAGAGAGAACTTACTCGCTGGAAGCAACCCCGCCAACGGCTAAACCGTTGCGTTGATTGACAAGCCACCATTGTTGCAAGAAAACCTACAGAAAGAATAGTGATTTCCTATTAGCATTGTGGGGGAAGAAGGAAGATGGAGAAAGGAATTAGCATTATATAATACACTAGATTTAGGCGCCACGCGAATGGTGCTGACACTGCCACCGCCACTGCCGCCGCCGACGACCGCCATTCTCCTTCTCAACTGAACCAAACTCTTCTGCCTAAAACAAATAGACTCCACCTAGACATAAATCCAGTTCCGACCCATTCATTCCCACGGCTACCAAAACGGGGCAGCTCGTGCCGTTTAGTTTGCACATTTGGATCCACCTTCACATTTGAAATAAAATTAGGGTTTTTCTTCTTCCATTTTCATTTTTTTTATCTTTGTATTATAAAAATATGATAGTATTATAATATATTCAACCTATTATGATTTAGAATATAGTTTTAGATTATATAATTTATAATAATATTTTGAGTTGTAAAACCTAATACAATATTATGCCATTTAAAAATAATCCAAAAATAATATTTTAAATTGTGTAATTCAAAATAAAATTATGTAATTTAGGATATAATTTCAAAATTATGTAATTTAGAGTATAATTTTTCTGAATGGTATAATTTAAAATATATTTTAGATAGTTGTTTAATTAAAAATATTTTGAATTAAATATTCTAAAACATCATAAATCCATGAGGAGATATTATGACAACAATATATTAATCTCTTTGAATTGTAAAATAATTTAGCTTAGTTTCATCCATGAGGTGAATAGGTTAAACAAGTGCAACTCCTATTTGTGATCAAGCGTGGATTCCTTATCATGTTAGGGTTTGTTTTGGATGTGGTGAGTGATGAATTTACATTAAAGATGAATTTTACCTTGCATTTAGATAGATACTTTTATAATTTGTAAGACGCTAAAATAGATTGAATTTGAATTGATTTCATTTCATTTTTTAAATATATTGTTTAGTTAAATTAATTCAAAATCATTGAATTTTAATTTTATAGTTTGGATAAAATATTTCAATTACCTTTAAATACAAAGAAGTCATTCAAATACTAAAGAATTATTAGTAATTCAAAAATATTACTATTCATGAATTCTTTTAGTTGGCTTAGGATTTAGGATTTGATTAATATTATTTTTTTTGACAATGTTCATTTGTTTTTTTCAAATAATAATTTTTTTTTATTAGTGTAAGTTAATATTGAATTTGGTTGATGTCAATTACAAACAATGATTGAAGTTATTTATGTGGCGTTCATGTGTTCTTATTCTTAACTTTTCGTCAAATGAAATTTTTTATAATTGACATTGATAAAAAATAATCATAGTTAATGGTGGTTGAAAGAAAATAATATTCTAACAAACTATCAACAAAGAATAACAATAGTATCATTGATAAAAAAAATAAAAATCATTGAAGACGTTGAAACAAAATAACCATGACAAACGTATGTCAGAAAATCTAATTCACATTCGTCAAAAAAATTATCTCCCTTACACTGATTTTGAAAAAATGTTGACTAAGAAATAATAATGACTTACAAGAACAAAAATTCTTCTAACAATGAAAAAAAAAATCATATTAAGAACAATAAAAAAATTTCTAATATTGAGAAATTATTCCAACCTTTGTTGTCTACAAAATTACGATTCATATTGGTTGAAAACCCCGACTGACATTAATTGACAAATAATCTCAATTGATATAATTTGATAAAAAAATGTGTTATGCATAAGCCAAAAAAATATCATTAATGAAAATCAATAAATCCTAATTAATGTTGATTGAAAAATAGCTTTGGCCTAACATAAAAAGATAAAACAATTCTACATATCTTGTTACTCGTGCGTGGGACTATATATTATGGGTGATCCGATAGCGAGTTACGAAGTGAACTTTAAACCTAACTCAACCCCATAAAACCGGCTCATGAGGTTTAGATATAGAATGAAAAGTTCTAATCTCTAGTCGACGTGGGATCTCCAACAGATATAAAATAGAAAACATAAATTATTCTAAAGTTTCTTATCTTTTATATCTTAATGTTTACCGATTGTAATTTATTTTATTTTTTGAAGTGAAAAATCATAAATTAATATGCACATAAATCAATTCTTATATTTTTTTTTAATATTCAACCTTTTCTAATGGGTAAATAAATTATTAGTCAAAAGATACAAAGTTATTTTGGATGAGAAGTGAGTCTATTAAGTGAAACCTTACCTCTATCCCTACTGGCTGTATTTTTTTTTCAAATACTTATTTCTCTTCCTATAAATCTCTTGATCCTCACATCACCCCATTTAAAGTTTTTTAACTCTTTCTTCACTATAATAGTTATAAATGCAAATTGAGAAAAAAATTATATTATAAAAATGAGTAACTTTATAATTATTTACATTTAAATTATTAAAAAAGAGTGTATTAATATAATACATTTACTTAGGATTCAAATGTGAGTCGTGCAATAGAGAGGGGTGATTATAGAAAACAATTAGTACATTATAAACAGTTTTATAAAATGTTCATGCATCATTTCATTTTTTTTTCTCATTAAATTATCTTCACTTTTTTTTTTATCATAGAGCAAATGAAGCAGATAAGACTATCTCGATCACAAGTATGAAGAGCATGTTCAAGTTTCACTTTATTAAATTTTTTTAACAAAAATTACAAATTCACTTTTTGTTTCCCCCCTTCTATTTATTTATATAATAAACTGACATAAATGCATAAAAGAACATCATCAACTTGAACATAGTCAATTTATTAATATTGTTCATAATTTTGTACTCACCTAGTCAACACAAATAAAATATTGTCTCTGATTTAAAATAAAAATAAAAATAATAGAAAAAATAGCAAGAAAAAATGAGAAGAAATATGTAGTATTTATATTATTACTTTCGCATTTTTGAGTTGGTATAAAAGATTTTTTTCCTAAATTAAAATTAATTTAGGTAGAAACTTGATAATAAAAAAACTAATTTTAGTTTATGACTTTATTTTTATTTCAAAAACACGCCATGATATATATTTTGGGTCCAAAACTTGCATTTAGGTCAACTGTAGTATATTGTTATCCCATCTTTTCCTTCACAACAATTTTCTATTGATAAAATCACAACAGGAACAATTGTTCACAAAATTAAACTTTTCAATATTTGATTCTTGAACTAATCTTCTAAAGACTATTACCATTTTTCTTATTTAATTTTACACAACTTAACAAAGTACGTGAAGAACAGCGTCATCGTGTTCCCATTAGATTCTGTTCACACACACATATTTTATTAAGCAGGAAAATAACTGTGCTCATAGTTAGAAAGTGACCATATAACACAATTTTAATTATTTACACCACTCAACACATGTCTTCATGCATAACAGCATCACTCCCCCAAATTAAGAAAACAAAAAATAAAATTATATCATATATATATACTATGAACTTTATTTTATATATTACCTGTGCAGTACCAGCATTATCTCTATATATATTAATGATAATTGCATTAAATTATTACCACCATTTATAACTAAAAGAAAATGTTGAAATGGACAGCATACTGTTCCAACGTTAATCTGTTTATGTATTCTATTAATGTTGTGTTTCTTTCTTCTAATTTTATTTGTCATGCACATTTCACTCTTCTCAATGATCATTCAGGAAAAATCACAAACGACTGCTATTAATTTCTATATCAAGAATTTAATATAATTTTCTATACAAACATGGACACTACCCATCTTCATGAAGAGACTCTACTGCACATTGATGACTTTGAGCTACACGACTTTGTTGAAGATCCCAACTTAGATCAGTTGATCGATTTGATTCGTTCGGAGAAGAAACATGCCATTTGTGACTTCAATTCTGAGCTTATGAATGAAGCATTCATTGATAACTCTTTCTTGGCACCCCCTGCAATCCCATCTGATCACTGCAATAGTAATGCTGTCAATGTCTATGATTCAAACTCCACACCTAACTCCTTCGCTTATTTTGATGGGGAAGCCAAAGGAGGAGGGGGAGGAGAAGAGGAAGATGACATGGAGCTCTCCTCTGCAACAACAACACCTTCTAAGAGTCTTGTTCCTAAGTCAAAACCAAAAACTGACAGGTCCAAAACTTTGATTTCTGAGAGGAGGAGGAGAGACAGAATGAAGGAAAAGCTTCATGCATTGAGATCTTTGGTTCCTTTCATAACTAAGGTAGGTGTCTTCTCTACTACATTAAAACATTACAAAAGGCTCATAGTTCAGAATATTTCATATGAAAAACAAACTTGATTAGTGGCTTATTCATAAGTTACTTAATTGTGACATGCTCTACACTTTTGAAACTCAAGTTAACTGATATACATATACATACATATATATATATGTATATAATTAATTGTGTGGGAAGATGGATAAGGCTTCTATCATTGGAGATGCTGTGTCATATATGCATGAGCTTCAAGCACAAGCCAATATGCTTAAAGATGAGGTTGAAGGACTTGAAACATCCTTACTGGTGTCTAAAAATTATGAAGGATCAAATGAAAATCTCAAGAATGTTGAATTTAACAGCCTTTCAATATGCAAGAAGATAATCCAGGTGTTTTGACAAAATCTTTCTAACTCCATAAACAGTTTTTAGTTGGTCCTGCCACTTATTGTAACATCTAGAATATTGATGCTGGGTGTAGATGTACATGTTTCAAGTAGATGCAAAAGGGTTTTATGTGAAAATAGTTTGCAACAAAGGAGAAGGAGTGGCTGCCTCATTGTACAAATCTATAGAGTCTCTGAGAGGCTTCCATGTTCAGAATTCAAACTTATCCACAGTTGGTAACACTTTTCAACTTACATTTTCATTGAATGTAAGTTATCCTCTGAATCTTTGTAGTTTACTTATAGTTGTGATTTTTGTTTACTGATTTTATCAGTGATGTGTTTAAAACAGGTGAAAAGCTCTGAGCCAGAAATGAACCTGCACAACTTGAAAATTTGGGTGTCTGAAGCTTTTGTGAAGCAAGGCTTTGAATTCTACCATTTTTAATGCTTGACTCTTTGAATAAATAAACCGTAAGCTGTAATCAAATAAGGTTGCAGAGACATAGAGCTACTGTAAGTAGACATGAAAATCTATATATAATCTGTAATATATGTAATAGTATACATGTATCTAAGTGCTGTTTAGTGGTTAACTTTTTTTTATTCCTCTGTAGTCGCTAACTATGAGCATTGAGATGTAATTCATTATTTTGAGATAATAGCCCTATCAATTTTTAAGAACCAATATTAGTAGTATATGTGTGTACGCTTCTGTTTTCACTTCTTAAAATTGTACTATTAATAATGCTGCAAACTTGAATTAAAATTATTATCCCAAATGTATAAACAAAAACTGCTATCACACTTGATGTGACAATCTATAACTACTGCCACATTCATCTAAAATTTTAAAGTTAAATTACATTTGACTAACTTTCTATCAGTTTATTTTTAATAATAGATTTTTTAAATAATAGATAAGGTTGATGCTCACTTAACCAATTCTCTCATCTATTTCTGTGTTTTTCAATTTTCATATATTGATTTATGCATTTTTTTGTTGTTCGTCTTTACATTTGCGGATACAGTAATTTTACAAATTACTCAATTCAAACAATTTTATTTTTCAATATCTTATTTTATTTTCTTTTCCTTTTTTACTCTCCTTTTAGTCCACATGTTATTAAATATTATATTAAAAAGTATATTTTTAACTATTATAATATATTTTCATATAATTAATTTCTTTCTTTCTGATTTCTTTTTTATTCAGTTAAACAAGGGTAACTTTTGTTCACTTCCTTTTTATTTTTTTTAAACACATTTTTATTATATTTCTACCATTTTTTTATTTTTTTTTAAATAAAAGTTTTCAGGTTAGACGTTACTATGCAACTTAATATCTCAGTTAGGCTGACACCTCAAATAACAACAATCATTTAAAAACGTATTATTAAAGAAAAATACAAAAATATGGGGATTAGACCAAAACCCAATATGTTAACAAAAACGATACATATGTAGACTATACTTATTTATAAAAAATTCTAAAAACAAACAAGATGGAAACTTATTATACTAATGAAAATATTCTCTACGAATAAATTCTAAATTAACAACTTATCAGCACACAACCAATTCTCACAATAATTAAGACAAGTATTACGAAACATTTAAGGAACATTTGTCCTAATAGTAAACGCATCGCAAACCAAAGCAGAATCATTTTTCAGTTAGACATTAGTAAGCCCCATCTTTTGAGTTTCCTCTATAATATGTATAACCCCATAAAACTCAACCATCAGAACAGTTTAAACTTCAAGAAACACATAAAAAAGTTCTACCATTCTTATTTCATTCCTCTCTATTTTTCTTTTTATTCAACTAACTTAAGAAACTTTGCCTCGAAAAGGAAGCTTCACAAAGGAGATACAATGTATGGAATTTAAGAAATTTTATCCAACTTTATTTATCTAAGCCAAAATTTAATTTTACTTTAGCAAACGGTTTTTAACTTATATAATAAGAAATTAGATATAAAATTTCAAACGACATAAAATTAGATTACCAGTAATAAAATATATTAATGAATTCTATTTATTACTAACCACACTGTTATAACTTTTTTTTTTCTATCTGATAGAAAATAGTAATAAATTTCAGAAGCAGCCAAAACAAAAAATGAAAAACAAAAGAAGCGAGTGTAAGAGGATTATATAATTTGGTTTTAACCACAGATTCACACACACATTCTGTGTTGCATTATCACAAACATCTAAACCTCTTTCACTCTCCGTCACAATGCATCTAGCAATGGCAGCCAACGCTGTTGTCGCTCCGTCGCCGTTCCAACCCAGTTCACTTCTCCGCTCACCATTCTCCGGCGTCTCCGTTAAGGTCACTCCCCAATCCCTAACCCTTTCGCGCTCGAAGACCCTCACTGTCCTCGCCGCCACCAAGAAGGCCGTTGCCGTCCTCAAGGGAAACTCCGCCGTCGAAGGCGTCGCCACCCTAACACAAGAAGATGATGGTTCGTCCTCTCCTCTTTGTAACAGTAGTAATTTAGTTTGATTGAAATGGAAATGAATACAATGGTGACAAACGATAAATTATTCAAGGAATTATGCATTTTATTATGTATCACGGTGACATTTAATTATTGATGTGACTTCTTTTAAGCGTATTTCATTTAATTATTAGAAGTGAAAAAACTTATAAATGAAAAAGTATTCAGGATCTAACGGCTAGCTCCTTAATCTTTTAATTATGAGAAACTATTTCTGCACAAGGCAAAAAATAAGGAGAAAAGAAGAGAAGTGAGAAAGTGTGCGTGAAGATAATTCGTGCGATGGAGAGAGATAAAAGAATAGATAGTGCCAGTGCTCTAGGAAATCTATGTATGTACGAATAATGAATGTAACACTTTTCATTATGGAAAATGTTAAACATTCTCCCCCATCCATTTTGGAGCGGACAGTGTTGGGAAGAGAAAGATATGAAAAAAAATAGGATGAAAATGAGATAGAAGAGAAGTGAGTGGATGTTTAAAATTAGCCTTTCGTCATGTGTGAATGTCAATTGCTACTTTTCACGTGTCTAACTACCTATTTCTGTGTGTTATGAGTAGGCCCAACAACGGTCAGTGTTCGCATTACTGGCCTTACTCCGGGGCTTCATGGTTTTCACCTAGTGAGTGTTTGCTTCCCTTGTTACTTCATGTCCCTTCCTTTAAAATTGTTTACTTCGTAAACACTTTTATCATTTTTTTCTTGCAGCATGAGTATGGTGATACCACAAATGGGTGTATTTCAACAGGTAAGGCAAGTGGAACTTTGTTTCCATTTTTTGCTTCACTGTTTTCTTTTCTTGCGGTGGTCCAGTTCAATTAAGTTACAAGGGTTTGTTTCTTGAATGACATTTAGGACCGCATTTTAATCCTAACAAGTTGACACATGGTGCTCCGGAGGATGAAGTCCGTCATGCGGGTGACCTGGGAAACATAGTTGCTAATGCAGATGGTATAACTTTTTTCTTTTCACGTTTGTATTCCTCTATTTGAACTGCTTTCTGGACCTGGTTATGTATTTTTTTGTCCTTTGTTTTGAAATATAGGGGTTGCAGAGGTTTCAATTGTGGATAATCAGGTGCTCTTTTTAATTTGTATTTTAACATAATATTTGTTCTTTTGATACATATTTATCAAATCATGGTTTTTAGGCCCGTCTGTCATAATTCCAAACCATTTTGAACCATGTAATTCCACATTGAAAGTAGCTAATTATGTTGTATGTTTGGCATCAAACATGCAGATACCACTCGCTGGCCCCAATTCAGTGATTGGAAGAGCCTTGGTGGTTCATGAGCTTGAGGATGACCTTGGAAAGGGTCAGTTATTTCATTTAATATTTATTTATATTTGCATTTGGATCCCTGAGCTCTCTGACAAAAATTACTTTCACTAACTTCAGCACTTGCATTACCGACTGAGTATGTGTGTATAATGGGAGGAATGACATGAGAATGAAATTGGTTGTTCATCTTGGCATTTTATATCTCACATTGCAATTGGAATCTTGTGTAGTGTGATCATGATGTACTGGTAGTTAGTTTGATCTCCTATTAAAATGGAATGTAACTTATCTAAAGTCGGTTATAGGGCCGGTTAATCATTAAGAGACAGATTCAATAAAACTACGTAAAATCTTAGCCAAAAATAAATGGATATTTACTTGTGGTATTTGAAATCAGTTGAGGAAGATACAAACCTTAAAGATTAGATAATATTAGTTAATAGGATAATAGACAACTAACTAGGACTTATAAAATACACTTTGAACAAAGGGACTCAACTTGAATGCTGTAGTTTGAAGTCATTTAAACTTAAACCCTAGCTCAACTAGATTGTTTAAATTGTTGACTATGATCTGCCTCTTGGATTTTTAAAATGCTAACTATGATCAGCCTTGACCTTATTAGGCGTTATCTACCAAAAATCGACCTTATCATGCGATATCTACAAAAAACCGACCTTATCATGCAATATCTACCAAAAATCGACCTTTTCAGGCAGTCAACCTTACCAAGCGATATTTACAAAAGCTAATAAATTAGGTAGTACCAACCTAGCTCTACTGACATTTGCTTAAAGTTTAACCCCTTGTGATACTAGTAAGTTCGTTTTTCTTAACTTTGACAATTGTTGAGCCTTAGCCTATAAGATAATTTGAAATATGGGCAATTGATAAAATGTTGAGGACAAACTAACACAACCATAAACCCATTAAGCAACTTATGTCAGCAATCTAATGTTTTCATGCACTAGCATGAATCGATTAGATCGTAATTTATTTTTGAGTTTTTTGTTGGATAAACTTCTTCGCCTACTCGGCTTGAGGCTGGGGCCTGTGTACCAAGAGTTAATTTGATCTCCTATTAAAGTGGAATGTATTATCTAAAGTCGTTTATAAGGCGTATTAATCATTAACACATAGATTCATTAAAACTATCCAAAATTTTTGCAAAAGATAAAGGGATATCTACTTGTAGTACTTGAAATCAGTTGTAGAAGATACAAACTTTAAAAGATTAGATAATATTAGTTAAGAGGATAACAAACAACTAATTAGGATTTATAATATACATTTGTAACTATGAAGAAGGGGACCCAACTCGAATGCTTTAGTTTGAAATTATGTAAACTTTGAACCAAAACAAAATTATAACTGAATTATTTTTACTTTTGTCTTATCTACGTTTGCTTATACTTTTGCAGGGGGTCATGAACTTAGTTTGACAACTGGAAATGCTGGTGGAAGATTAGCATGTGGTATGAAAAAAAATTATAAACTAGAAGTGTTCTATCCTTTTCATATTCATCTATTCCTTCCACCAATCCAATATGATTATATTTATGTTTTTTGGTTTACTCTTTACTTCAATGCTCTAAGGTGAACTATTTTCTATAACATTATGATCAATTTTTGGGATAAAAAAAATATGATTTGCTCACAAACTGTTTATTTGATAAGTAATGCATGATTTACATACTATCTCTAATCTAATTTTCGAAAGTTGTGCACTTGAGTCTGCTGAATAAGCTGAGTCCCGATCTATACTTCAGATGAATACTTCTATCCACTATCAAATTGAACAGAGACGTATTTTATTGATATGCATATGTTTGCTACATGTCATTTCATGGCTTCATGTGCGTAACTGATACAGAGAAAGGGTGTTTAGATATCTGAAAGATCTTTGTATATGTGCTTTAATATCTATGACAACATACATATCTTTGGGATTGTCTAATTAAAACATGGAATATTGACTGGAAATCAAATTTGGGTTTTGTATCCTGCATTTAAGGAGGAAATTACAAGCTTGATTACTTGGCCTTTTCTGGTAGATTAGTAGCTATTGTGCTTAAACTCATAAATAGATATAAATTATGAATCAAAGTTTGTCTCTAAAACTCAAGATTCGGTGTGAACAAGCTTTAGAAACAGGTCTGTTGATTATCATCTTCTTAAGGCTCCAAGGACGGGCAATTTAACAATCCAACCCTGCACTGCCTCCTTTAGGGGGATTAAAACCAAAAGTTGCCCCTGCAAATACATTTAAACCTACACCCCACCTTTGTCATCCTGGCCCCGCTCACGATGATTATTTTAAATTTAAATTATGTATTTATAGAGCAATTAAAGATAATTGTAAAATTAATATATTTTTTCATATAAACTCTTAAAAAATGTACTTTAAACTTAACTCAACCTTATAAAATTGGTTTGTAAGATGAAGTTTGCATTCACTTATTATATACTATGAATTATATTATGATTGACAAAATCTCTAGTCAAGAGATTTATAACATACTATCCTCACGCTGAGACCCTCAAATTCCTGTATGAGTTTATGTTTATAAGTGATCTGATAACTGGTGACTAAATAGGCCCAATAAATTATAGTTAGGATAGACTCTAAATGACTTTAATACTATCTTAAAAAGGGAACTTTAAACTTAACCTTACAAAACCGGCTTATAAAGTGAAGTTTGCAATTACTTATATACTATGAATTGATCTTATCTCTAGTCAATGTGAGATCTCTATAATAAACTAAAAATATAATGAATAATTTTCAAATTAGTGAAGTTAATATAATTGCCATTATTAGTAACTTAGACAAGGCTAAATTTAATTAGATAAGGGCTAGAACCACCACTGCATGCAGGGTAGGTGTTGCTGGTCTGGGTGAAGTTGTAAAGTTTATTCAACAATCCAATTTTCATAAGTTATAGCTGATTTATATGTCTGCTGTCTTCATAATGTTTATACTTCAATTTATGAACTTTATGTTTATCCTGTGTGATAATGTGTTGTGCTTGCATGTTTGCAGGTGTGCTTGGTTTGACTCCAGCATAACTAGTGCAGCGAATGTTTAATCTTGTTATTTTTCTGATGTTTTTTTTTCCCTTTGGGTTATCCCCATGCCGTGAAGCCCGATGACTCACTTTTGTATGATTTCTTCAGTCACCATGTAAACTATAAATCATAATGTCCATCTAAAGACAAGTGCACCAAATGAATCTTGAAAACATATCAGTACTTCACCGGTGTGTAAACCCTAATAAAATTCATCATGCGGTCACGTGTTTATTCCCCAATGGAATTGATTTCTGTAGTCCTTGTTGCCTGCTTCAGAATAATTTATGTTGATATTCTATGTCAATGGTGCAACTGCAGCAACTGGTTACTTGTGTTGTGTCCACTGTTCTTTTACTTTTTGGTGGGGGAATGGGAGTGTGGGAATTTTGCGAATGACGGGATCAAATGAAGCCCTTTTACTCATTTCCCTTTTAACTCTTCAGTGAAACTAGGGATTCTATTGTTCATATATATTCACTTGAGATTTGTATTGTACTTTTCAAGGTTACGAAGATGAGATTTCTCTTATTTTTGTTCCAACCAAGATAAAGTAGTTCATGAGTGAAGTGTTTTGGTTGACATATGTCACTCGCTGCAGTTGTTTTCTGCATCTCAAAATTTCTTCTCGTACCAATACATTTTTCTTTCTTTCTTGGATTAGTTAATACAGAAGTCACTAATCTGGAGTGTAGTTTTACTCATGGGATTGATCAATCTGAAAGGTTAAAAGGTATAAGAAGTGAGTTTTTAAGGAGCAGGAAGAAACTACCACCCTGTAGCTTTATGTAGGCTAGTTTTCCAATAGTGAATGGGTCATCGTTGGAAGCTTCTTGTTAAGCCCATAATAACTAATAAACAAATAAATACAGGAACTTGCTTCCCTTGTAAAGTGGTTAACATCAGGTAAATATCAAATTGGTCTCCCCTTTCAGAAAGACAAAACATTCATTATTGAACTCTGTAATCTCACACATGCTAACAGTAAGAGTGCTGCTCTAATTATTTTCTGCACGGTTTACATATCTCAACTTATTTGAAGCCGAACCAGAAATAAAGTATATTTACATGTATGTATATGTGGTTTGCTTATCTGCTCATATATCATGATGAGGGAGAAATGATTAAATGTGGCGTATAATTTCACAAGGTTTAGATAAAAATGTAAGTGGAGTTTATTAGTTAAGTTTCATAGCCACTCTTTTGTTGACCTACCAGCATCTTATATATTTATAGGAATGAATTTGGTGATTCACTAGAATAAAAAAATGCAACTAATTTTTCACAATGCTAGAGACGTAAAAATATGAATAAAGAGAGCATTTATAAGTTTACCCAACTATGCATGTAAAAAGTTTCCTTGCTAAGACCTACCAAGTTTATGGCGTAAGAAGGTCTCTGTTAGCAAGATGAAATCATGTGGGTTTGGAAAGTTAATTCAAAGTCTTTCACCATTATTAATCATGAGTCATCACTACTTTGGTAGTGACTACCTTTTCCTAGTTAGCGGTTGGACTTAGAATGGAAGCAACTTGCAATTAGGTAGGTATTTGGCAGACTACCCTCTACCACTAATTCCAATTCACTCTACACACACTACTGTTGCTGTTCGATTTTACAAATCACAAATAAAAACGTAAACAGTGAGAGGAACTAGTCATTATAGTATTTTTTTTCTAAGAAAAAAAATAAAATGAATAGATTAAAACACTTAAAGATATCCCTACTCATACAAAAATATTTCATGTTCTCAAAACAACTTTTACAAGTCCTACACTCTACATAAAAATGGTCATGGACTCCAAATATGCACAAAAAACTATTGTGTTCTTAGAGCCCATAATTAAGTCCTAGCCTAAATTATAGCAACCACAATAACTTTGTTGCCAGACCTGTTGTTAAAAGGTCCTTCGCAGGTGTGGGAAAGACCATGTTGCTAAGACATTTCAGATCACCAAAATATAGAGAAGGTTCCACAAAAAGAAGATTGAGTCACAAGATTTGATATCAACCCCAAACAAATTTCCTCTATTTTAGTAATTGCTGTTCAGTTTAACTGATTGTGTTTCATCTATTTTGTTCCAAAAAACAGCCTATTAAAGTTCAAAATTTTCAAAATTAGTTTAGCCACATATTTCTCTACTAATCTTAACTTTCTTAAAGTGCATCTTTCACTTAAATTTAATGAATGGATCCATAAGGAAGTAGGAACATGAGCATGCCATGTGGCCGTTTTGCAGCCTCATTAATTAACATTTGTGTTATCGCTTATTCTTACATGTAGATTATAGTGATGAAACAAAAGTATCTAACTATAATTAAGTACACAAGGGCTTGCACCTTAAGAAGGAGGCAACTAGTTTGGCAATTTGTCTTTAGCAATCTTTTTTGTCTGTAATAAATTAGTGGTTGGTTTGGTTTGGTTTGGTTATGGGCATTGACTATCAGTAGTTTGCATGTTAAAGTCAGATTTATATTGATGTTGTGTTGGAAAAAAAGGTTTGTGAGAAGGTAAGCATGCATGCATGGGGTTAAAGAGTGAAGCAAAACAAAATCACCATAAAGAGTAAACCTAACAGTGAGAGTGACAGTAACAGTAACAACAGTAAGGCGTAGAAGGAAGTGAATTAAGGAGTTGGCAGTGAGTCATGACTTGCCTTGTCTTCACTTCACTTCACTCTCCACTTTTGTGACTTCCACTCCATTAAGTTAACTCCCACTACCATACAACGTAACATCCTCATCATTTATTCACTCATTTCATTGCTTTCAACCTTCTTCAGTGCCTCATTTCAATCTCCATTTTCTGCTTTCATTTCATCTTCTGTATAATCTAAATCATATGTGATTCATAATACACTTCAGTAAAGATAATATGAAATGAGTAAATGAACTTACAATGATATTTAGTTGTTTATACATAAAGAAAGGAGTATTATAAGTGGTTGGTTTCTTGTGTTTTTAACTGTTACAGTTTCTTCCAATTTAATAAGTGAGAGAGATCAATTTCATTAGTAGTTAATTGTGATGGTGGTTGATGACGAGTTTTCAAATGAGCTTTTACTGGTTTATGAATTCTTATCCTTTTATATTTCAAACTGAGTTGAATATCTACCACTACACCAAAATTACGAAATAGAAATTAATTTTTAGATAAAAAAAATAATTAGTTGAGTGACTAATTTAGAAACTATTTTAAAGACTAAAAAAAATTTATTTTTAAATTAGTTTCTATTATTGATAAATAGTTTTTAAATGAGTATCTAATTAGCAACGAAGATTTTTGCTACCAATTATTTAGATATTAATTTTTTAGTCTCTAAAATGATATTTAATTTAGTCACTATAATAACTAACTAAAAAAAATTAATTTTTAATTTAGTTTCTATTATTGATAAATGCTTTTTAAATGAGTATCTAATTAGCAACGAAGATATTTGCTACCAATTATTTAGATATTAATTTTTTAGTCTCTAAAATGATATTTAATTTAGTCACTATAATAACTAATTATTTTTTGTCTCTAAAAATTAGAGTTTTTATCTCATGATTTTCTTGTAGTGTACAATAAGTTGCCATATTTATGTTTGATGGAAAAAGTTAACATATTGCAAATATTAGTGAAATTAAATTACTAATTTAATTTGATTACTTTTACAAGGTAAATTAGTATGCCACTCGTGTAAATTGCAAGATAGAATTAAATTATACATGACTAAAAATATAAAACATGTTAAATTATATGTTTCTTAAATTTAATAGAAAATATAATGTTGTAAAAAAATACTGAAAAAAGAAAAAAAATCATGTAATGAGAAAATAGGTTATCTATAAGTAAATATAAATTATTAAATTGTAAGAGTAGTAATAGTTATAATCTATTTAGTAAGAGTGTAATTATTAATTAGTACTTAAAGGAGTAGTTGATAAGATCGATAGGCCCGCTAGCCCGTAAACGGACTCGACTAACCAATTTTTTTTTTAATTTCTATATCATATATTAAAATTATTTTATTATAATTTAAATTAAAAATAGCTATAATTTAACCAATTAAATTATTTTATTGAGTTATTTAAATCTTTTAAGCATGTAATAAAATTGTATTTTAAATTATGAATATTTATAAATTAAGTTTGAATTATTTATTATAACTTTAGTAATTTAACATGTAAAATTAATAATTATTTCATCTAAACATTAGATATATTAATTGACCTATTAAAGAATATATGTGTTTTCAATGTGTATATAACTATATATTTTAAATTTAAATTAAAAAAATTAAATTTAACGGGCCAATGAGTCCTTCACGAGTTCACTTTTTTTATTATATATAATTTACACTAGCTACAATGGTTAATCCAATCTTAAATAGGTTGAATTGACTCTTTATACCACTTCTATTAAAAGTATAAGAAATTTTAATAACCAATACTCTTTGGTAGAATTTGAGCTAATAGATCAATCTGATTTATTTCTTACAAACCTAAATAAATTGGATTAACCTACTTTATCATTTATTAGGAGTGTAAATTTTTTTGAAGTTATATTATTTCAGTATTTTCTTCTTTCATTCAATTTCACGAGAGAAAAAAACTCATTACAACTTGTAATGCATAACATTGAAATATACTAAATAATGTTTTTTTTTATAATTCACATATATCTTCTATAAGAGACAATTTTATTTAAAACATATAAGATAACTATAGAGGAACAAAGTTTACGTAGTAAACGAGAATCATAGGAAAAAACTAATAGTGATACTATTAAAAAATTATTAGATATAAAAAAAATTAGTTGTTATATTAATTAAATTAGATATTATTTTAAAAATTAGAAAAATTATTAGCATCTAAATTGATAGTTTTTAAATTGGTATCTAATTAGTTACTAAGGTTTTCATTGCCAATTATTTAGATTACAAAGTTGGTAGCTAAAACCTTAGTAGCTAATTAGACACTAATTTAGAAACTATTTATAAATAATAGAAATAATTTAGATACTAATAATTTTTTTAGTCTCTAAAATAATATATAATTCAGTCAATATAACAAGTAATTATTTTTGTCTCTAAGATTGATTTATATTTAGTGATTTTCTTATAGTGTAATGATGGACTGACATATGTCAAGTGTATAAGGAAGGAAAGTTAGACAATTGCTTTGATAATAGTGTAGTATGGTTAGTAGGAGAAGGTACAATCATTAAATTTTGGGAGGATAAGTGGACTAGAGATGATTCTCCATGTAAGTGGTTTCCTAGATTCTATGCTATTTGTACTGGTATGGACTGAACGAATAACGACATGCCTCATCCCATCGCTGGCTCAATCGACCTGAGGTCCACTCCTAGTGGGCCAACCGTATAAGTCTTATTACGTCAACCAAGGTCAGCGAAGCTAATCCGCAATTAAAAGCTAGGTAATGTAGCCCTAAACGTGGCCCAACTCCTTAACCTGGCCCAATAAGGAAAGCTCATCACAAGTAATATAAATAGTGCATATTTCAAGAAACAGGTACGTCATTATCGACAATACTCTGACAACTGAGTGTCGAACCCTTTTGCTGACTTGAGCGTCGGAGTGCCTTCTGCAGTACCCCCCATTCGGTGTTTGCAAGGCGACCGAGAGTGAGGTTAGAAAGGAAAGGTGAAGGACGAGCAAGGAAGGAAGTTGAAGAGTAGCACGACCGACCGACAGGAAGGGAGAATGTCAATCCTCTCAATAGTTCTTTAGGCCCCATCCCCGAACGAGAACACTATTTAACTAATTGTAGGAAAAACAATAAAGGAACTGGGTGTGTGGAATGAAACCCATTGGAAATGGACTTTAACTTGGAGGAGAGATACATTTGCCTAGGAAACTAACCTAGATCATGAGTTCTATATGGCCATAATGGAAATTTTGCAAAAGACTTGTAAAGGACACCTAGGTATGGAAATTAGATGAGAAGGAAACTTATACAGTGAAGTATGCATATAGTTCATGTCAATAGAATTATGATAAGGAACATCCACATTTGTTCATCTCATTTTGGAGTATAAAGATACTTCCCTCTACTAAAGACGAAACAATCACACATATATTCTTTTTACTATAAAACAACATGCAATATTTGGAACATGTGCAACAAGTGGGTGAAAGTGTGCTTGGTAAGACATTGTAACCCAACCACTTCCAACAATTTTATCTGAACTTAATGCAAAAGCAAAACAAGGTGTGGAATGGACTTTGGGTATCAATTATATGGGAGATTTAGAACTAAAGAAACAAGATCTTTAAGTAGGGAAAAATAGATGGTGAAGAAATATTTTGTATGGCATAACTAAAAGTGTGGGCATGGATGAGGTATAAAACCTTGAAAGTACTATTTCATATTTTGATTAGTTCCAATGTCCAATATGTTTAGAGATGTCACTACTAGAAAATCATTGAATAGAAACCAATTTTAGATATAAAAAATAATTAGTTGCTGTAACACCCCGGAAAATACATCTAACTATTACAATACAAGTTCTACTTATTTCTATACAAGTATAAAGTTTTTCAAAACATTCCTAATACATGATTAGGACATATAGAAATACAAATATTTACAATATAAGTTTCATAATCAACGCCCTAAAACTCTTCTGATCCTCAGACACCTGTAAGATCATCTGCTCATGTACGTAGTACAGTCATCGCAATTCAAACACAACAAGAAAAGCAAGGGTAAGCTAGTGAAAATAGAATTTTATAATATACACAATTAAATCAAAAGAGAAAATCAAGTTACATGATCAATTTCTCAAATTATTCAATCTTCTTCAAATCTCAACAATAAAACAATCACATAGATCTCACATGGATCTACACATCCAAAATATTCAACAAACAACATCGTCCGGAAGACCCGTATTAAGTAAGTCCTACCAGAGACTAACACCTGATCCAAAGATTACCAACAAATCCAACAGAAAGGATCAGGGTAAGTTCAATACAACCCAAGCCGTGCATCTCATATGTCACGGTGTGCATGAACTCCCCCATCAGCTTCTCACCACCTGATATCTTAGTCTATGTGACTTAGATCATCAGTGAAGCTCGGAGATCTCTGTTACCACATAGGCATCAATACTTAATACACAACAAACATCAGTCCATACATTATCCCAAATGTATGAATTCAATTCCATACCATCCCGTCATACAATATCATTCCAAACACGATCCACAACATTCAAAAACGTAATTAAAATAAAAAAATAACACTTAAATATTAAACCATCAAAATATAATATTTTTACAAATTTAAATAATATATAAACAAACAACCCAATATATATAACACACAACATCCCTGCAAGAAAAATTGAATATTGGGACCACGTCCCTTCCGCATTCAGATCTTCTATCCTAGGGTGCTATAAAAAATTAAATTTAGCTTCCCTTACCTCAATTGCTTGCTTTCCAAACAACTTTTATAATTTTATTCCCCACCGTTTGGATAAGCTTCAAGATTTACGGGCCTAATGCAAATTATCCAAACAGAACAAAAATTCAGTATATAATAGAATAAGTTGAGAGGATTAAACTTCTCAACTGACCCCACCAAGATTGATGACTAAATCCTAAGGAAAAACAGAGAACAAAGGATATTTAGAGTAAAAATGAACTTACTCTGTTTGAAAATCTGATCGGGTAGAAATGTTCCTTAACTCCTCTGCTACAGCGTGGTATGATCAGATTCTAAAATAGATGAAGATTGGGAGAGAAATTAAGAGAGAGGGAGAGAAGAGAATTGGAGAGAGAGAGAGAGAAAGAAGAAAAATGGTACTGTGGTGTGAAGAAGAATGTTTCTGATGGTTTTAAAAAAAGGGCACGCTGTTACAGTTGCTATAATGACTAAATTAGATACTATTTTAGAGACTAAAAAAATTATTGATTTCTAAATTAGTTTCCATTATTGATAAATAATTTATAAATTGGTATCTAATTAGCTACCAACCAATTATTTAGATCCTAAATTTGGTAGCAGAAGTCCATTGGGACCAAGGTTTTTCAATGAAAACATTATCTTTTTTTAACAATCCTATCCTATTCTACTCTTAGAAAGTATCCAAAGCTTGAAGCAATCTTGAAAAACTAATTTGAAAGTGTTAATTTGAAATCTTAACAACCAGGAGCATATAACTACTTATTTATACTCCAAACAGTTGTTAAAAACAATTTTGTTAAGGATTTCAAAAAATCAATCAGTTGAATTTTCGAAACAACCGGTTGAATTGGTTTGACAACAAAGTCAAGTTTTTCAATTTTTTTTTTCAAAAACACGAAGTGTAAAACAACCGGTAGAAACGGCAATTCAACAGGTTGATTTCCCACTTTTTTTATAAAACATTTTTTTTCAAAAGAACTTGAATCAAGCAACCTTGGATCAAATCTATGAGTGAATTTACAAATTCAAACTACACAAAACTCACATACACAAGCAACAACAAAGTCTTCAAGCAATCTTCTTGGATTTGGAGACATCAAAGCCTATGTTCAACAGATGTGTTATAATTGGTTGGGGGTGTCGACGGTTAATCATTATGATGTGAAATCACATTTTATGCATAACTAATTTCCTTTTTTGAATTCTACGAGCAATAGAATTTGGGGGAGTATTTGGATAACAATAATTGGGGAGATTTGTAAACATAGGAATGATTGTATTTTTAACAATGATAAAGTCGATCATGTGCAACTTTTCACTATTGCACAAATGAAAGTTTGGTCGTGGTTACTGACAAAAGAACATGTAATTGTTTTCCTTATTCAGATTGATGCTTGGAACCCTTAGAATGTATGAGATACATTAGAAAGTAATTGAGTTGTGTTTTCTGTTGTGCCTTATGTAATAGTATTATTTGACTTGTTGTAAATAAGATCGTGGTTTGTTTTTCTTCTTGTGGGTTGTTGAATGTGGGAGGATCTTGGTTTGTGTTTTGTTGGTTGCAAGGAGTTATTTTCTTCAATTTATTAATTGCAAAATATTGTTAATTGTTTTAGAGCGGAAATTATGTGCATTGTTTGCAATGTCAAAGTTCCTTGGTTGATCTACTAGGAGAGAAGAATCATTTTGAAGAAATGAGTCTTGTTGGAATTCAAAGGTGGAAGTGGTTTGAGGATCCGTTTGTGGTTTGAGCTTTTGTTTTTTTTTATTATTTTGTTTAAAACTTTTTATTTGGAATGCAAAGCAAAGTTTGAATGTCTATTTAATATCCTTATGAAATATTAGATTTGCAGGTTGTGCTTGAGGAGTTATTTATTTTTTATGTTTTATTAAGTTGGACATGTAGAAGTAGATGATATTGTTAGGATTTGTGGTATAAAAATTAGAGTATCCTTGAAATATTCCTTATTATTTTATTTTTTTATTGATAAAAAAATATAATTTTTTTCCTAATAAAAAATAATAGTTACATAACAAAACTTTAAAGTTTAATATCGTTGACAATTTTTTTTTATCGATCAGGAATATTAATATATACTCAATCGTATTTGAAAGTTTAAAGTTCTTTATGACACTCTCAAGCAATTATAATTGCAAGTAGATTGTATTTTGCTTATGTATAATATATAACACATCAATATTACATAACAAATAAATTATATATTTTTAGTATTTTTGAAATCGATAATTATTTTAAAATACAAATTCTAATAAAAAATGAATATTATATGATGTGTTTTAAAACATAATTTTAAAAAAGGCAAAGGTTTTTTAAAATGTAAAAAAAAGTAAACTGAAATTACTTTTGAAGTGAGATTTATTTTTCTTAAAAGAGAAATCATATTTTAATCTACAAACCATCTTCTTTTTGAAAATTGAAAATGCAAAATCGTGTTTTAAAGTATAATTAGAAGTCGCATTGAAAACAGCACTTTCAAAATCTATCCGTTTTCTTATATATGTATTTTTCTAAAATTGTTGGTAAGAGGTAAAAGGGGACAATACCTTAGAAGTAACTCCTTTAAAAGAATATATATAATAATTTATATATGTATTTGGTTATTTAATTTTGCAATTTGTGTGAGAGTGTTGTTAGGATGTTGCAACATTCTTTAGAAGTAAGTCCTTTATTTATATATGTGTGAAGTAAATTAGAATTTTGCCGTCAAAGCCGGTTGCTTGCTTCGCAACCTTCTCTGACAACCGATAACATTATTGTGTTCTCATTAATTATTCACGTAATTTTGAGTTCACAGCTATCATTAGATAAAACCCTTTTCAAACACAAACAACAATCTTACAACTCAAACATTTCAACATTATGTGTCAATAATTTTGTACAAATGACAGGATAGTACCAGTTGTACTCTAATAAACTATCATTCAGTGGAATTATTAAATCAAAACAAATTTCGTATTTAAAATTCTATGTTAATTAGATATAAAAAAATTCATATATTAGATATAAGAACCTTCAAGACAAAAAATAATTAGTTGTTATAATGTCTAAATTAGAGACTAAATAAATTTTTGATTTCTAAATTGGTATCTAATTAGCAACCAAAGTTTTTCTATCAAATTTAGAATATAAATAATTGGTAGTTAAAACATTGGTAGCTAATTAGATACCAATTTAGAAACTATTTAACAATAATAGAAATTAATTTAGAAACCATTTTTTTTAGTTTCTAAAATGGTATCTAATTTAATTATTGCAACTAATTATTTTGGTCTCTAAAAATTAGTTTCTATTTGATGATTTTCTTGTGTAACTACAAATCTTATAAATTAATTTAATAAAAAAAATATAATATAAAAATATTTTAGGATATTCTAACTCTTGTAAAAAAAATTACAAAGTCATCAAAACCTAAAATACATTGACAAAATACTAGAAAGATATATTAATTTTTTACTTTAGATTTAAAATTCACTTTTTAATATAAACAATTTTTTTTAATACGAATTATAGTTTGTTTGTTGTAGAGTAAAATGGTGATGGTGGAACTCTTTGTTGCAACGAACCACTGTCTTTTTGGTGAAGAGGTTGAGTGAGTGTTAGGTTTAACACTTTTCTTTTCTTTTCTGTGTGCTATTTGATATTTGACTTTGGATATAAGCAATGCCAAGGTGCTTCCATTGTACTTGCCCCTACACAACTAGTACCTACCTATCATATATATATATATATATATATATATATATATATATATTTACTTCATTTCTAGTCTCAAAAATAAAATATTTGGTGTGTTATATAGTGCATGTTTGTCACTGCTTGTATTGTCTCTTCGTTATTATTAATTTCTATAAGGTCTGCTCACTATTATCATAATGAAAAATAGTAAGATGTAATCAGTATTTTGTTGTTTTGTTGATAGATTTTTCCTCCATCAGATTCAAAATACATACATGTATAAATAATATACATAAGAAATTTAACTATAAAGTTAGACGTATGTATTGAATGGAAACTAGAGACATGAATAATATATAAGAAATATTATTCTAATTTATTATTTTAAAGTTTTGAATTGAATGTGGAGTGTTTGGTAGGAATTGAAAGTTATGTACTGTGAAAAAGTGTTGAAGTATTGAAATCACACATTTATTGTCTTTAAAATTTTAAATTAGAATTGATATAATTTTTTTTATATGGATTCAGTTATAAGCGATATTTTCATCATTTAGAAGCTAATAATTACAATTCTCATTTTTAAAATGCAACTCTTTTAACTTAAAAAGTGTATCCCAAAACACATATTTTTCTCAAATGTTCAAAGCTGTAATATGTTTTTGTAATTATATAAAAAAAAGTGAGTCTATATAATATGTCTCCTTGTTTTTTACTGTAAGTTTTCTCTCTCCTTAATTACTGGTGTTCGATCGGGATTGACATAAAAAATGTACCCTGATGATCAAGTAAATACTATGTGTTAATAGTGTATAGTGAAACTGATTGAAGCGTACCTTACACCTCTTTAAAAGGTTTATTTATAGTTTTTAGTCATAGACCTTTGTTGTAATGGACCGAATCAGTAGCTAAATTCCTAGCATGATCCCTGATTTATAGGGAGGTATGTTGGTGTATTTGGAGAATATTTGTAATAAATCAATATCTTCTACTAACTTAGTGTTGATTGATTTTTTAGGAGTGTTATCCGAATTTGAGTCGAAATGATCATGATTTATTGAGAATTTCCATATTCGTCATTGTTATCATTTATTGAGCACCTTTAATACGTATTAAAGTGGTCGGTTTGTCATCGAAACCAAATTATTAGCTCATCCAGTACTCACCAATACAATTTCTTTAATCGTCTTTTCTTTTATATTATTTGTCAACCCCGTATGCAAAACTTAACAAATAATATCATAAAATAACAATTACATAATTTGTGTAAAAAATAATTTAATATAAAAATGGAATTAATGTCAATCGAAATGATGAGATTATTTTAGTTTAATTAGTCGTCTAAAACTGAAACTATAAATATTCTGAAGAAAAATAGTTTATGATCTATAAAGATTATACTTGTCTCCTAAAAAGAACAAGTATTTTCTAAAAGCAGAAAATGAAGTGAAGTGAGAATTTGGGAACTAGAAAAATAAAGTAGTATTGTTGGGACATGTCACTATCTTGGAGAGCATGGTGAAGTAATATGAAAACTTTCGTTTTCATGTTCAGTGCTGACCAAAGAAAAAAGAGTGTAGATTCTGATGATAATGTTATGATTTTATTTATCGATAAAAAAATAACAAGTAAATATGTGACATTTTAGGAATATTTTAATTTGATTACAGAACACAAATTATGTATATGTATATATAATCTAAAGAACAACAAATATATCGATACTTATATTAATTAATAGTGACCCAAAAGTTTATCTTTAACACAACATGAGAAAAAACAATGATAAGTTGTGCATATATAAAAAATAAAATAAATAAGATGATAATGTTATGTATATATGTAGTGTTTTAGCTCCAACCAATTAGGTTAAGTTGTATATGTTATGATGAGATGAGTGGTTGAAAAGGTTATGTGAGTGAGTGAGTGAGGTGTGAAGTGTTGTGTTAAAGAGTTAAAGTGGAGTTGGAGGATTAATTCCACTAGTGTAGTGTGGGTTAGTCTCTATCACTCTCTCTAATATCCTTCACCTAATTTATAATATGTTATTTTTATTTTAAAAGCTACAAATAAAATGATTTTATTTTTTTATGATGATGTAATAATTACAAATTATTTACTAATCTTTGTTAAGGAGACAAACTTTACATACTACCAAGACTGAAAATTTGAATCTTATGACACATTAATCAACATCTTTTTTTTATCACTATTCTTCTCATTTTCTCTTTGTTTTTTTAGTTTTACATTTGTTTTGACCTTGTTAGTTTTGGTAATATTCCATGTGATTTTAGTCTTGAAGTACACATTCAAATTTAGAAAAAACAAAACAAACTCTATTTTTTACATGGTCCCACAATCCTAATTCATCTCATTTAGATGAATAAGACATAAATGTTTACAGAAAAACTAAAGTAAATATAAGAGTTAAAATAGTAGAAGGTGGTAACATCATATTTTGATAATTCAGCAATTCCTACATCTAATTAGGTAAACTAGCTTGCTAGGAGGAAGATAGACTTTTTACCTTTTTTGATTCCTAAATTTTTTGCATTTGCATTTGGTGGGTTCTATATATTTATTTCCCTTTCCTTAATGAGGAATATGTCCTAATCCTACAATGTTTCTTAATATATTGTGATTAAGCTTCAAAAAAACATACTTATTTCACACTCAAATATATGTTTGACTTAACATTTCTTTAATTTATTTTTCAAATCTCTTCTTGCTTCTTGCTTCATGTTTCCCACTACTTCTACTCAACTAAAATATGTAACCATTTTTTTGAACACATTTTTCCTAGTGGTGGAAACATATTGAAAATCATAAAACATAATATATAAATTTTATCACTTTTATTTCGTAAATTAATTTGAAAAGGGGTTAAGAATGTGTTAATGAGTTTGATGCTTATATATTAATTTGCTATTCTAAGAATATGAAGTCCTTAGCCCTGTAGAACCTTAAGCTGCTGCTAAAATGCATTTTATTTCTCTCTCTTAAATTTAATGAATCTTTTATTGGCACATGTAGCTTAATTTAATTGGAAGCTTAATTTAATTGGAATTATGATGGCAATTATAGTGAGAAAAATACTTTCGTTGGTGATAATTTGGGCTTAGTTTGCATACTTAATAATTAAATAAGAGTATGATAAAATATATATTATCCTAAAAGATAAAAATAGAATGGTCGGTTGCTTCGTAATATAAGATCTATTTATTTAGAAAAGGAACAAAAAAGTTAGAACTTTAGTTACCTAAAAAGTTTTTTTTTAAAAATCAATCAGATATATCTTAATTATAGTGTTGATAGAATATTTGTTCAAGTCTCCTTGAATAACATCATTAGGGTCAATTACCGCATTCAAAGTATTGTCCGTTTTAAAGATCGGTGTTTCATCACGGTTTTGTCCTTAAAAGACGCATCGGTGGGTTGAGGGAAAATGAAATATATAAACTGCCTTAAACTTTACTCCGAACGATGTAGGACTATATTGACAAATGGGAACAATATTATTATTATTATTATTTTAAAAAATGAATAATATTTATGTTGATAGAATTAGTAACCAAGTGGATTAGTTTGTTTTGTAATCTTTACATTGAAACATTTTCTAGTATGTATTTGTTGATAGGCATACTGACAAGGCCTTTAGAAAGACTTTTATACAAAGTTAGGCCAAACATTTAAATAAACCTAATTAGACCTAAAAAGAAGGTTACAATAATTATTCTTGTCAGACTCAAACCATGCAAAACATTAGCGTAATCTACCTTATTTCCGTGCCAATTATTTATTTATTCTAATTATTCAAATATCATAATTTATAATTTGTATGATTTTTCTTCTTTATATTTTAGTTGCACCAAAAGAATGATTCCTTTATTAAAAGTTTTATGAACTATTAAGACAACGTCATTAGCTATATTTTTTTAGCCAATCAATTTTTGGATAGCATTCTTAAGACCAGAAAAACCTTTGCCAACCACTTTTATATTCATAACTTAGTTTTATTTATTTATTACACAATATAAGAAGCTATTTATTGTAGAATATATGTGTATCACATCACTTGTTGGATTTTATAATAATTTTTACTTCAATGTAAAATTTCATATAATTTTTTTGGTTGTTGATATAAATATATAATAAAAAATTATTAAATAAAAATTAATTTTAAAGACAAAAATAATTATTTGTTATATTGACTAAATTATAGATATTTTATAAATTAAAAAATTTATTGTTATTGAAAATAGTTTTTATTATTAATAAAAATTTATAAAATAGTTTTTAAATTGGTATCTAATCATTGACTACCAAGGTTTTAGCTACTAACTATTTTATATTCTAAATTAGTCTCTGTTAGTTTTTAAGAGACTAATTTAATCTGAAATATTAGTAACTAAAAACTTGGTAACTAATTTAGACATCAATTTAGAAAACACTTTATAATTTTTTTATTAATAATAGAAACCACTTAGGTTCGTGTTGAGGCGAAGAGCGCTAGGTTCGTGTTGAGGCGAAGAGCGCTAGGTTCGTGTGGAGGCAGAGAGCGCGGGTTCGTGAGAGCGTTAGGGTTAGGGTTCATGTGAGGCAAAGAGAGGGACGAGAGTGATGAGTGTTAGGAGTTAGGGTTTTTCCAAACTGAAATTCAAAAAAAATTTATTTTCTTAAGTTTTCAAAAAGAAAATCAATTTTCAAGTGAAAATCTGAAGGATTTTTAAATCAAGTTAAAAATGTAAATATAGGAATAAAGGAATAAAAAGTTTTATCTGAAAGAAAATTATAACAGTTAAAAAGTTTATATTAATGAAATGACGTATTATGCTGAAATTTGTGGCGGTTATTAATAACCGCCATATTAAAACCACCATTTTTTACACATTTTTTTGTAGTGTTTAGATATCAATAAACTTTTACTATATAAAATAGTATATAATTTAGTCAATATAGTGACTAATTATTTTTTATCTCTAAATTTAGTTGTTATTTAATGATTTTCTTGTATTGATCACTACAAAAAAAATCATTAAATATAAACTAATTTTAGAGACAAAAAATAATTAGTTATTATATTGAATAAATTAGATATTATTTTATAAACTAAAAAAATATTGGTGTCTAAAATAGTTTCTAAATTTATGAACTAGTTTTTAACAAATATTTAATTAACTAATTGGTATCTAATTAGCTACCAGCATTTTTAACTACCAACTTTAGAATTTAAATAATTGAAAATTAAAACCTTAGTAACTAATTAGATGTGGATTTAGAAACTATTTATCAATAATAGAAACTAAATTAGATACCAATAATTTTTTTAATTTCTAAAATAGTATCTAAATTAGTAAATATAATAATTAATTAGTTTTGGATATATTTTTAAGATAATTTTTTTATGATTCAGAGTTTTATTTAAGATTCTGGTTTTTAATTTTACGTGATGTCAATATATTCTAATGAAGATGTGTTAATGTTATCACTTATAATAATGTTCTAACTAAAATATACAACTTTATCTAACTACAAAAGAAATAAGATTGCAAAAGTGTGACAAAGAATTTTTTTACTACTTATTAATTGAGTTGGTTATAAGCTCATGACTTTTTTTCTCATTCAAATTTTCAGTCTCTCTCCCTATTGTTTCAATTAATGCTTTCCCATAAAGTGTTCTGAATGGGGCATATATACTTTTACTTAAGGCATAATCTCAATTTAAATTGTTTCATAGCAAAACTGTAAGTGTTGAGTGAAGTCAAATTGAAAGAAAATATTTAAAATAAACACATTAAAAACATATTACTTTAATTAAGAATTAAATGACCATGTCACTGTACCAAAACAAAGTGTATCATAAGATGCTTTTAACCTTATATCAAAAGTTTAAGTCTATCCCTAACTCTTATAAATATCACCAACAACATTTCATTATTAAAATCCTAAACAGACCTTTTTAAAAAATATTTTTATAGGTATACTTTTAATACTTTTCAATTTCCCTTAAAAGTACAAGTCCCATTAATATAAAATAATACACCTTTTACATTAGATATTAAGTGTAGCTGATGAAAATTAATTTTTATAAACTTGATGTAAGAAATACTTACATAATTAATAACTAATATAAAAACCTAAAATGATGGATATAAAATGTGCTATTATAATAGTAGTGGTGTAGATTACTTTTTCAACTGCTCTTTTGATTAGTACATAGATTAATGGGAAATAATGTCATATTTGCCACCTACTTGTGGACAATTAAGTCAATGATCTGATTAAAGTGACCAGTAATTAACATTTTATTATAAAAATTTAGGAACACTCGCATGAGAATGGCATGCTTCAAATCTTTCTCTAACTTATACTAATAATTTTTTTATCAGTAAAAAAAAAATTAAAAAAATACTTTAAAAGTTTTTTTTTATTCAGGTTGGAACTTATATAAAACAATATACATACATTATTAAAAAAATCATCAAATTAAAATTAATTTTAGAAAAAAATAACTAATTACTATATTGAATAAATTAAATATTATTTTAAAGATTAAAAATATTATTGATATCTAAATTATTTTCTATTAATTGTAAATAATTTTTAAATTAATATATAATTAACTACTAATATTTTAACTATCAATTTTTAATTCTAAAATTGATAACTAAAATCTTAATAACTGATTAGATACAAATTTAAAAATTATTTATTAATAATATAAATTAATTTAGATATTAATAATTTTTTAATCTATATAATAATATTTAATTTAATTAATATAAAATTAATTATTTTTTATCTTTAAATTTAATTTTTATTTAATAATTTTCCTGTAGTAAAGATATAATTTGTTAGTTTTCTATTATAAACCTATGGTATTTTTGTCCATTTCACTCACTAATAAAGCTAGTTAATATTTGGGTGCTTAAAATATTGGCATTATATTAAAGCTAGTTAATATGTGAAATTGTAAAAATAATTATTTTTTTAATCTAAAATCTATATATGTTAACGTATACAGTTGATGTTATAAAAGACCTTTTTTATATAAAAAGTATATTTTAATTTTTTTTAAGAATGTAATTATTTCTTGAAAAATTTTATAATTAAAATTTTATAATTTAATTTTGAAGAACTCGTAAAATATCAAATGAGATTTAAAAGGATTTTATGAATTTAAGGAATTTAAAGTATTTTATGCATTTGAATTTTTTTCTATAAATATTTATATTTTTATTATGAAGTACATATTATAAGAAAATCACTAAATAAAATTTAATTTTAAAAAATTTAAATAATTAATAATTGAATCGTAATTAGTTAATTAGATACCAATTTAAAAATTATTTATCAATAATAAAAAAAATTTAGATATCAATAATTTTTTGTCTGAAAAATAGTGTCTAGTTAATATAGAAACTAATTATTTTTTGTTTATAAAGTTAATTTTTACTTAATAATTTTTTAAAAACGATATTTTATTATTATGTAAATACAAGTGAATAAAAATTAATTTTATAATTATAATTAATGTTGATATCAATGATCACAGTCACTTAAAATAAATAAAAAGTTGCTTATTAAAAATTATAAACAATACTATCGTTAGGTTAAAAACATGATAAAAAATAATTAGTTACTATATTATTAAATTAAATATTATTTTATAAATTAAAAAATTATTGATATTTAAATTATTTTTTATTATTAATAAAAAATTATAAAGTTGAAGAAACAATGTCATTGGGTTAATTATAATGCATTTAATGAGTTGTGGAACTTAAAGGTACTGCCATGTGCACAATACTTTGATTATTGGAAATCATTATTGAATAGGATATCAACCAAGGAAAGTATCAGCAAGAGAGGAGTAATTTTAGATGATACATCATATGCCTTATGTTGGAGGGAGAATGAAATTGTCACACATCTTTCATAACTTACCGAATAGTAACCAAAGTATGGAATCAATGCAGCAAGTGGCTAGGTGTTAGTACGGTTCACCATAATGTTGAACAAAAGCTTTGATGACTCCAAATCTTGAAGAATTGTGTAAAGTCTTGTTGTTGCTTGTTTAGTTGGGTATTTTGTAGTGTTTGAATTTGTAATCCACTTCAAGAATTGATTCAAGGCCATTTGATCTTGAAACCTTTTAAAAAGATAAGTTTTCAAAGTTAAGTGGAAAATCAACCAGTTGATTTATCGTTTCAATCGGTTGTTTTTACACTTAGAAGTTTTTGAAAGAGTTTGAAACAATTTGACTTTGGTTAACTTTGTTGTCAAACCAATTCAATCAGTTGTTTCGATAAATCAACCGATTGATTTTTGAAATTTCTTGACAAAGTTTTGTTAAGTCTGTTAAATTTGTTTTGGCTGGTTTTCAAACTACTTTAACTTCTGTTTTTAACGATTTTAACGACTACTTGGAGTCTATAAAAAGGGTTTTATACTCCTAGCTGAAAATACAATTACAAGAGATTCATATTGCATTTTTGAAATTTGTTTTCCAAGATTGCCTAAGGTTTTGGACTTTTCTTCAAGAGGAATAAGACTGACGTGTGTTAAGTCATTTTTTCAATTCTATGAATTGATCCAGGTGTACTCTTTCCTCTTCTTTTAATCTTTGTATTTCTGTAAGGTTGTATAGTACAGATCAAGAGGGTAATCTGATATGTGTAGTGTTTGCAAAGAGAAGGTTGTGTTCTTGAAGGGATCAAGAACATCTCTTTGTTGTGTGTGTTATAAATCAAAGGTGTTTGATTTGTTAGTGAAATTCCCAAGTGTTTATGGGGACTAGATGTAACTTTTTGTTAAGAGTAAACCAATATAAACCTGCTATGTTGATTTATCTTCCCCTTATCTCATTTAAATCTGTTTAATCTTTGTTTTTATACACTGCTGATAAAAACAATAGGTTGAATAAAAGAAACAACCGATTGATTTCCTGGAATCATGTTAAAAACATGTTTGATTTTCTAAAAACAAGTTAAAAATCGATTGATTTACATTAATTTCTCTGTAAATAATTTGACTCATTGAAGTATTGTTGATATTCGATTTATTTTGTTAGGTATTAAACTTTCTTTGATTAGAATATTAAAGTTTGATTCAATTGTATTGTTCTTCCTTGCATTTGTCCAAAAAGTAATATCAATAACTACAACCAAACAAATAGGTCCAAAAAAAAAAAAATACAAAAAAAAGTTGTAAATGTGGCGGACTAGTGGAACTTAAAGGTAATTTAGATATGCATCCAAATTTAATGATAATGCCAACTCACCCTATGATGGGATGAGTTACTAATTTCAACTCATATAACCTTGGTGGGTCAGTCTAGCTCACCTCGCTTTTAGCTAGTCAATGGTGGATCGAACCAAAATGGGTCGGACTAACCCATTTTGTTACCCCTAATTTTGGGAACCAATTCTGGTAGCCAACCATTATGCCAATTGTGTTTTTTGGTTAGACAATCTATTATATTTTACAGATAACCTGTCTCTTCGGAACATCTTTTGTATAAGGGTTAGAACATCTCAAATATTCTATTTTAATATATTTGTTCATTCTTTCTTAAAAAACGCATATTTTTGAATTATTATTTAGTTATAAATTATTATTAAAATGAGAAAATTTGTGTAATCGCTCTATCTTTATTTATGAATTATAATTGTTCTCTTTTTTTTTCATAAAATTACTAATTTTCCAATTTCAATTTGTTTACTATAAGTAAGTTTGAACCATGTTTTGGAAAAAAATATCATGTCAATAGAAAAAAAAAGCGTATGTTCATTGATTAAATATATATATATATATATATATATATATATATATATATATAACGACAATAAAAAAATTGATAATAGAAGTATAATAGCATAAAACAATTATTTGAATATAGAAAAATATTTAAAATTAGAAAATTATTATTATTATTACCACTCTTGATATTTAGAAAAGTCATGACAATAAGTATAGAAAAGTCTCATACATTTGTATGAAGTTGTTTTATGGTAATGATATCACACAAAAAATACAGAAATTCAATTAAAAAAATTATTTTTTATGATTTTGAATACTACTTTATTCTTTCTAAGTCATTTAAATGTTAATGGAATACTATATTGTGGAACTTTGATGGTCTTTATTTATTGAATATTTTTTAAAAAAATATTTAAAATATTAATCGAATACTACAATATTTCTTAATAAAAATGTCTTCAAAAATATTTTGAAGTTCCAATTAAATACATCTTAAGCATACTTTTTTTTATGTTGTCATTTATTAAAAAATTAGTACGTGATATAAGTTTATTGACATTAACAATATCTATTCAAAAAGTCAGTTTTTTTTCTTTAATTTTTGTTATTTGACAATGAAAAATATTTATCCCCATACTATTTGGTTTTTATAATAGCAACAATTTTATTTTTTAGTTCTTATATTTAAAAACTGTAAGGAAAATTAGGCTCTGCATTATATTAAGAAGAAAGTAATTTAATGTTTTAAACTTTTTATATGATTAATAACAAAAGGAGATGTGGAAATACAAGCATAATATTAATATATATATATATATATATATATATATAAAGAATTGGAAAATAAAAGAGAAGTTACTATAATTTTTTTTATACTAGTCCAATTTACTTAAATTTAAATCAAATGGATTTTTTTTTTATATCTTTAGATATTCTTTGAATTTATTTTTAGTTATCAAACATTCTTCATTCATATTTTTAACTTATTTTTTTTAAACAATCTTACTTTTTGAATTTTTCATGGTATATTTTACTTCTAGCATCCCTTCTATAGACCAATACAAAATTCAATAACTTTCAAATAATCAATGTGAGACATACGCTTATCACGTTTTAACATAATATTTGTGTTTGTTTCTAGCCGACTCTAAAATATTTTCTTTTGTAGTAATTATTGTTAGTAAAGACGTTGTAGCTCAATGTAGATTTTGGCGGAAGATGAAGTTTAACCAAAAGAAATTATAAGGTAGGAACTCTCCTAAAGTTCTTAAGTCCTATATCTCTTTTTTATGTTACATGTGTTTTCCTTACTTCGTATAATATTTATTAACCCAACCCCATACTACTATATATACATAATGTCCTAATAGAATTATAAAATACAGTTTCACTCTTAAATAAAAAAACAAAATCCATACCTCTTCATCCCATTTTGTTAGGAATTTTACTTGGTTAGAAATTCAAATATAAGTTTGAATATAATATTTAGTAAAAATGAAAAAAAAAATTAACAGTATAAAAACAAAAAATACACACTTATTATCTTACATTTTTAAATTTGAGATCATAGAATTTGGTTGAAAGGCACCTCAATCCCTAATCATTATACTTGGATTAGTACTTTTTTTTCTTCAAACACACGAGAGATTAGAGAACTAAATTATGAAAGTTGACATGCTTTCGACGTGATGCAATCTGACTTTCCTTGAAGAGGTTAGTGTAAATAGTTGCCCTAAAGGTGTGAACAAAAGAGAGCGTTGAAACCGATTCTGAAACGTTAACGCCAACCTTTCTTTCTTTCTTTAACTCCTCCATGCTTTCGCTTCTTACTTTCTTTTTTTTCCTTTTTTCACTTTACAACTTACTTACTTATCAGTTCCATCAATCTCCTTCTCTAATTCCAACCTAACTTACTACTAAACCCAACTTTAACTCATACACTAAATATTAATCACACTCCTACTAATTAAACTCGCCATTAATTGCCAAATAAAAACGATCTTAATTAATCATGCAAGAATAATAATAGAACAAACATCACAACACAAGCCTTCACATTCCCAACATCATTATACTGAATACAATTTAAGAAAAGTCTGAGTTTTTATTTTAGTTTTTACCGTTATTACAAGAAAAAGAAATAGGTATAAAATCGTAGCCTATAGATAATAAAATAAAATATTAGTTCATAAAAGTAACACCCTGAGGCTGAGCTACGATGGTGTTATAAAGTAGAAGTGAAACAGAAAGCAAAAAAGTGTGGTCATGATGAAGGCGTAGAAAGAAGTGCTTAGAGAGGCGCGTGAAAAAGCTGAAAGAAGTTAGTTTTCTTGTTAGTAACACTTCGAAGGTTGGAAACGCAAGGAAGATTTTGGTGACAGACCACTTGGGTGTAGCTGTTATAAGACGGCTTCAACTTCTCTCTTGCCATTCACTACCAAATTTCACAGCACACAAATATATATATATATATATATATATATATATATATATATATGTTTATATCCACATAACCACTTCAATTCCATCACTACATCGTAATCACATTTCTCTCTCTTACCTTAAATGGTATTGTTTTACATATAAAACTGCTGTGTTGAGGCTTTGTTTCTCATCACTTGGGTTGTTTCAGTTTGGTGAGAGATATGGAGATGGAAGGGTTATATTCTAATTCTAATTCCAATTCCAATTCCAGTTCTACCCAGAGCAACATAGCCAAGGGCAAACGCACCAAAAGGATGAGGCTTTTGTCCCCTTCTGGTGTCGTCGTTGCTAGCACCGCCGCCACTGGAGTCACCGCCACTAGTTGCTCCAGTCCTAATTCCGGTGGCTCCTCCACCACCACTTACGAGAGCGAAGAGGAAGACATGGCAAATTGTTTGATTCTCTTGGCCCAGGGAGGGGAACCTCACCGTCATCAACCTCGCCATCACAAGCAACGAGTTGAAGATCATGGTCTTGGAGATTGTAACGGTGTCAAGACAGGAAAGGGTAACGGTAACACCACCAACACCGCCGCAACAACCGCGGTTAACACCAAAGTTGGGTTCTTTATTTATGAGTGCAAAACGTGTAACCGAACGTTCCCTTCGTTTCAAGCTCTCGGTGGACACAGGGCGAGTCACAAAAAGCCGAAACTCGTGGGTGAAGAGAAAAAAACACCACCCTCTCAATTGCAGCACATGTTTGTTACCAAGTATGATCGGTTCGAAGAGGATAACGTTAAAAGTGGTCCTCCAATTTCCCTTCAATTGGGTCATGGCAACAACAGCAAGGGTAAGATTCATGAATGTTCCATTTGTGGTTCTGAATTCTCATCAGGACAAGCATTGGGTGGACACATGAGGAGGCATAGGGCATCGACAAACACCAGCACTGTTGACACAAGTTCTAACACCGTCACCACCGCTGTCGCCGCCACTGTTTCGCCGCCGCGTAACATCTTGCAATTGGATCTTAACCTCCCGGCGCCGGAGGATGATATTCGGGAGGCCAAGTTTCAATTTCCCGTAACAACTCAGATGCTGGTTGGTACTCCGGCTTTGGTAGATTGTCTTTATTAGAGCAGGGTGGGGATTGGAATTACAAAGAATTATTATTTTGATATCAATGTGAATTATTAGTGTTATTTTTAATTTACAATTATTCGTAATTATCGATTTTTTTGGATTATTATTCCTAATTGGGTTTATTAATAATTGCCATTTTGATATATGTGATCGATCTACTTGTTCAAGTTGGAATACTTTGAGTAAGTAAGTGGTTAGTGTTGATGTGGTTGCCTTTCATTCACGAAAAGTGAGTGATAGTTCATAGGGCATCTTTTTTTATTTTATTTCTTTTTGAATTATTTATTATTTGGGTGTATTTGCAAGTTCTTGTTTGAGGGGATAATCGATGGCGATGTGCGAGAGAGAGTGCTTTGGCATTGCTAGCTAGGGTTTTGGTTTGGCAGCACCATGACCATAACCATAACCAAAAGTGGTGGATTAGGTTCCTTTACTTGTTTTGGATTTCATTACAATAAAGCTAAAACATCACTTTCTCACTCACACTCACTACCCATTCCCACTCCTTTCATTAATGAAGAGAATAAAGGATTTGTCAAAACTGCTTTGATAAATATGCCTCTACCATATGCATGCCCATCACCATGTATTTATCTTTCAATTTATATGGTTCCCACTCTCTCACTCACTATTATTTTTAAAAAATACACTAACGAATCAGCCAAATATCTTACCATATATGTTAATTTCATCCTCCCCACCACTTTATATAGTGATTAGTCGCTTTAAACTAATAGGTTTCACCTAATTAACAAACTAATTTGTTCACAATTTATAAACTCGATAAAATTTAGTTTAGTGACACCCCTTTTTAAATTTCAACATACGTATATATAATGATTAAGTAATAATTGGGTTTGAGATTGTCTTATGGAAGTTTTGAGCCCATACAAAGTTGATGCTCCCAAGAAAGATACTATTAACTTTGAAGCCACAAGTGCATTTGATTAGGACTTGTACGAATGGTCCACTGTTTAGAGTTGGACCCATCACCCACTGGTTAGTACTACTCTTTATACTCTTTTGTAGCTACAAACTTAACCATTATTTATGCAGTTCACATAACCAAAGATGAGAAAAGGACAGAAAGAGTGACAACAATTTCAGTTCCTCTCTTCCACGGAAAATAATATTGAGAAATACAAATAACGAAAGAGTGGGAGATAAAACTTGAATTAAGCAAAAAAGAGAGAGATGAAAGAAGAGTTTGAAGTGAGTTTGAGTGGGCACTTATCTAAAGTTAGTAATGTGCACGTTTTGGTGAAATGGTGGTAAGCGAAGCATGTGGACACGTACATTGCGTGAGGTGTCCGAATGCATAAGAAGATATCATTCATTGACATTAGCACATGTAGTTGGAGATGTTCCCTCCATGTCTTATAAATTAATCTAACCTCCCACTTTACATTTATATTTATAACCTCTACTTTATTTATCATATTACATTCTCAAATATCACAAACAATTACTTTGTTTGCTTTCTAAATTTCCCATTTTAATTTCTCTTTAATTCCTCCTCACGTAATTATTCAACATCTCATATGAATTAAAAATTAAAATATTTATAATATAAAAATAAGTACAAATTTTACTTTATAAATCGACTTTATAAGATTTAGTTAAATTTAAAGTTATTTTTTTAATATAGTATCATAGTTATTTTGATTCTATTTTAACAAAAGTCGAGTAGAGTATAAAGATTAAAATATTTCATAGTATATAAGTGAGGGTAAATTTCATGTTACAAACCCTAAACCCTAAATCCTAAATTTCATCCTACAGACCGATTTTATAAGACCAAATTAGACTTAGACTTAAATTACAATTTTTATATATATATAACTATATATATATGTTTCAACTATGTTTATATGAAGAAAGCTGTGATTTTTATTCTGTATGTGAGATAATTTCCCACAAAGAGATGATGGGGTTGTGTACAAATTTCACTTGACTACCTAACTTACTCCAAATTGGCCATCCTCAATTACCAGGCACGACAAGACATGACCGAGGTATATCTGCTGAGATGTCAATGTCCTTTTGATGAAAAAGAATGAGGAATTTAACTGAACTATATAGTGAATCATGCGTTGTGTGGGTGAGAAATTTTGGAGAAGATGTGTGTTGGTGTAGCATTGGTTCAAGGTTTTGGTGATGGAGACAAATGTCTCAAATGCATGAGTTGGTTTACTATGTGGCTTGTTCTGTCCATAACCAGAAAAGTAGGCATTTGGCCGGCCTTAAATTCTGTGTGTCGTTGCTAGCTAGCTAATCTTAAGTTAATTTCCACTCCACTAATCAATTGCTTAATCAATACCCTATTGCTGTTCAGTCTTGGCCATAAACAAGGTTTAGTTTCCAAATATCACAACCAAAACCATTCATTAATAAGATGCCAATTGGTGTTTGGTCTGCATCTTAATTGCCTTCTTTTTCATTAACTAATTAGTGGCATTTCATTTCACTCTTTGTGGAATATGTGCTAAAGATCCATTTCCTTGGGGTTTGGTTAGCTTTTACAAAAGGTAGTTTTACTAGAAGTGAGAATGACTGTTGAACAGATTTTGACATTGTTGACAAAATTATGGATATTAAGCTACTTTTCTTTCTCCATCTGTTTGATAAAAAAAAGAAGCCTTGTTAGGGTTAAGATATTTTGTGGCGGTAAAAATCATGTCGGTTGATTGAAGACAAATGGCATAATAAAAAATAGTTTGTAGGTGTTAAATGTACTGTGTTAAATGGACTTGTTTATTTTTGAATAATGATAATAATAATAATAGTGAGTTCATCCATTTCAAAATGTCCAAATTCAATACACCAATCTTTATTATCAAATGTTGAACGATTATACACGTTAAGTTTGGTAGAGGAGTTACTTGTAATTAAACCTTAAATTAGATTAGTCAATCCAATTAATTATGATGATTAAAAAAATCAAGCATTATGATTCCACTGGCTAATTTCAAGTTTAAAATTTGACTTAATTCAAAATTAAATAAAAAGGTCAAGAATAACTATACCAAAAGTAGACCACAAACTAAGTTTCATGTGAAGAAAATATTGAACTAAGGTTTAATACTTTTTTTATAATAATTCATAGTTAAATTCTTATATAAAAGCGTGTGTTTTTTTTTTTAAGTTATAGAGTCTTTTCGACATAAAAAGATTTTCTAGTAAAAATTTATCCTTTCCTTTCTTGGTTTTCATTCTTTTATTCTCTATTTATCATGCTATATTTACTCGCTTTTATTGCATTTTCCTGTTTTTTCTACACTCTTTTTTATGCATGTGCTCTTAAAACCATAAACGTTTAATTACATAAGAATTTGATTCGATCACTACATTGCTTGTCAAAGGGATTACGAAAAATCACCATCACCAGTAGCAAACCAATTTCCATGGTTTGTGGGCTAAAACTTATTAGTTTGTAAAAATGAAAAAAAAAACAACAACAGTGCTTACATTTAGCACTGGCTAAAAAGTAAATGTTATTTTTTAAAAAAAGTCATTTTTCCTTTAAAAAAACTGTTTTTTTTTCTGAAGAAGTATTAGTGATATATTTTAAATTATATTCTCTGACCTACTTTTATCATTGATTAAACTTTATTAAAAAATGTAAAATTATGAGTGTGTCAATCATTAAATTTTACAATTTTATGACATTTAATAAATTTTAATCAATAATAAATATGTATTTAGATTATTATTGATATCAAATTTATATATGACGTTAATTTTTTGATCCAAGTTTAATAGGATAGTATTACTAAAGTTAGTTACGACATTTGTTGGATTCAAAGTTCTATTACAATTTTATCTTTTAAAAATATATAAGAAATTTAGAGGAAAAAATAGTCGATTCTTAAAACGAGAATATATTGTTAGTATTTGTTTGCTTATATTTCAACTTTTTGAATGTATATTTTATGAGGATGAACACATGAATATTTCCTTTTAAGTTATATTTAGCTTTTCTTTTGTACACCTAATGTATTTATTATTGGTGTAGCCAATTAAGTTAATACAAAAATAATTTTTAAAAAACACATTATTCAGTTGTGCAATTGCAAGCTAAACTGGCGAATACAGTAAATCCATCTAATTTTGTTTTCAAATATCAAGAACTTTATATAATAAAATTTTAATTTAATATATAATCAATTAAGTTGCTGTGGTGTAGTGGTTATCACGTCAGTCTTACACACTGAAGGTCCCCAGTTCGATCCTGGGCAGCAACATTAAATTTATTTGTTTTTTCTCTTTTCATCTATTTTTTTTTGTTTTCTCTTCCTACTGTATTTGGAGTTTTATTTGTTTACCCATATTCTGAGTTCTATATTTTGATACTGTTGTCCAACTAAAATAGTATGACCAACTTTCAATAAGACTTTACTCAATAATTAGGGTTCTTATTTTCTAGTAAAACGAGCTGATTGGCTTGTAAATGACCAAACTAATGTTGTTCATGTTCCTTGCTCTAAACCACCTTAACTTTGAATAAAAAGAGTACACATTATCACATTAGTTTGTGAAACTAAAAATATCTTAAATAATCCTTAAAAATCTAATTTTCATTTTATTCTTTAAATTATGCTAAAATTATTGTTTTACCCTTATTTCTTTTAACCTCAGACAAATGTGATTGTCAATTTACACTTTGAACATTATTTTTTTCTTCATTTGAATAACTACTGTGATAGTGCCATCCAATAAATCGAAAAACCAACCAGATTGACCATTTACTCAAACAAATATATGGAATTTCAAAAGAAGTAAACAATTTTACAGGATGATCAGAACAACATAGACAATCGCATTGTCAATAAGAAGTTAACCCACTTATTCACTAAATGGCAATTTTCTACATGTTCGTTTATCTACTCCAACAGGAAAAACAGTTGAGTCTATCAGTGGCCTTTCCTCCACACTTGAATGTAAACATAATCATTGAATCAAGTGCAGAAAAACAAAAGGTTCATTTTATATTCCATTTTTCTGCACACACCAAACCAAGGAAAGATAAAAAAAAAAAATAGCCTTTACCACCAACAAAGTAGTGCATTACATTGTCCTAAAAATTCAATAAACATTCAAGAATGGGGTATGAACAAAAACAAAAATGTTCAAACAAGAAACAGTTCCCATTTTGGACCTATGACAAACTCTTTCTCATCCAAGAGTCAGGGCATGATTCCAAGATTACTGACTGCTTGAAGCTTGAATATTCATCATCATAAGATGGTTATGCACCTTGAACAAAGGGAAACTACTAGCTCCAAATTGTCCATTTAGCAAAGGAACTTCAGAACATATTAGTGATTTTAGTTGGCAGAAACATTCAACTTCACTCTAGCTGTAACTTCAGGGTGAAGCTTTAACTCTGCAATATATTCTCCTGTTTCCCTGATCTCTGGAAGATCAACAATTCTCTTGTCCAGCTCCCTAGAAATGAATCACAGGACAACATATCTTAAAGTAACTAATCAATCAGATTAAACAGATATGAAATAAATATTGGAAAAACAACTCATCTCCCCCCCCTTTTTTTAGCAGTGGAATGTACTTATATGATCTTTCCCAACTGATTCTCAAAAACTAGGAAGATCATTTCAAGTGTGAACATTGAACTAATTTACGACAAATCATACGTGCTCAAGTGATACCCCGTAAAAGGTAATCAAATAGCATATAAATGGAAGACAGCAACAAGTTTGGAATCAAGTAGAAAATTGTATAGATTGAGACACGTCAAATGAATTCATAGAATTATGCATGGATCGTTTACATAGATAAAGTTGGATTATATTGTATTTCTACTAGCAATTGGAAAGGGAAAAGAAAAAAGAAAATCACATGAAACATATTATGCATACACAGTCCAAAATAATATGAAATTTCCTAAGTTAGGCATCGGATATTGGATTACTATATCACAATTTCGGAAATTTGGGTCATATCTATAAATAAATTATATCAAATAGTTAATCCAAAACAATATCACAATAATAACCCTCAAAAATCAGAGAAAGCTCCAGAATCAAATGAAATAAATAATCATCTGCATTACTGAAATGAGAAACACCTTACTGAAGCCTGTCACAAAATTTAGAAACTCGGCGTATTTTAGCCACGTTAAAGAAAAGGAAAAATTGTGACTGTATAGTATAGTACTCAATCAGAGAACATCTATAATACTAACAAAATAAAAGAATTTTGGAAAAGATGGTACCTTTGAAGCTGTGCCTTGATTATGTCAACAAGATCTTGAGCAGTGACACTAAAAAGCATCCAAACATTAGACACAAAATCCATACAGGGACATAAATTGACTTCTCATAATTTCACAAGACAAATCTTACCTTCCAAAAATTTGTTTTCCTTTACCACCTTTACGCTTCACCTTGAAAGGCCCAACAGTTTCAAAAATTAGAGCAAGTTGCTCTGCCTCTTCTTTTACCTGCAGAAAGGTAAACACAGACAGCATATGTCTAAAACAATTGTGCATGAGGGAAAATACTTGTTAATAAATTCAGAAGATATCATGAAATTAGATGTGAATTTGCCTGGATGCAGATAACCAGATATTAAAAAGAAAGCGCTTAGTACCTGCATGCAAAATTTACAGGGATAACCATTGAAAGATGTGTATATTCGGTCATATAGAACTCTTTTTTACAAGTTTACAGCTCTTGATGCAAGGTTTTTTCACACGGAGCTTAACAGCATAGCATTCATTCCTAATGGGGATTGGGGAGAAAGGGAAAAATTACCCGTCTTTTCTCAGCCTCAATTCTTTCTTCTTCTATCTTCATTTCCCTGGAGAGAGAAGGTCAAAATGAAGAGTTCTAAACACAATGCAAAGTAAACTCAGTTCAAAACTTTGGCAAACATATTTTATTTTAACAGCACTTAGTGCACAAAGATAAAGCTAGCCCTAAATTTCCAAATATCATTTCTCTAAAAGAAACAGACAGAAAAAGTCTGAAACAAAGAAATCCACAAATTACTAAATAAAAGATGTTACACTCACAAACGCAAAATTTTATCATAAAAATGCCACAAAAGCAATCTCATGTGGAAGAGGACAACAAAATTTTCATTTGGCAATCCAAGATGACAACAGTTGTTATTGAACTAATACAGCAGGAACCACTTAAAGAAAAAAAAAAACATGAAAACCCTGTCCAACCCAAAACATCAAAGCTCTATGGATGAGATAAAACTAACTTCCTAAAAGTCATTACTAGAACAATTCTTAACTAAAAGTCATCTTTTTGTTGTTCTCCAATCAAATCCAGAAGGTTCTAAAATCGTGTTAGTCAGTATACACAAATAAATCACACTCAAACGACCTCTTATCTGAGACAGAATATTTCTCATGACACTACAATGACATATTCAGCACTCTCTGGAAACTTATCCAAGCATGAAGCAACCTACTGCTTGTTTAAAAACCATTATTTCTACTATGAACGGGTCACGTAAAAGGAAATTCTAAGCACTAGTTCAAAATATTGAAATGTGAAAAGAAATTTATAGATAAATTAGTGTGCCATCCAAGACCTAGGTGGTTTAATGACACATTACTTGAGTAGCTGGGGTGTAACAAGTTGTGCCTTTCCCAAAGGAAGCAGGAAATTTCTGTAAAAACCAGCCTTCACATCAAGAAGTTGCCCTTGCTTTCCCACATCAGCCACATCTTCCTTCAGAATAATCTGATTTCACAAATAACTAACCAAGTGAATATATAGTGCTGCAAAGTACAAATACATTACAAGCATACCCATTTGTTGTACAGCTACAAAATTCAAATTTGACACCCAAATTGTCGAAAAGCACGAAATTTTATTTATTCAATGTGTTAGAGCATGGAATTTTATGTAACCTTTCGAGTTTTCTTTGCCTTCTTTTGAGCGAAGACAAAAAAGTGCGCAGTTTTGTTGGGGAAGGGAATTGGAACCTTCGAGCCTCCGGTGAAGGTGTGGTGAAAGAGTGAAGAAGAGGTGGAGGAGAGAGAAGATAACGGTGACGCCATTGATGGTTTGAGAACAAGCACACAGTGTTCTGTTTTCTTATCTCTTGTCCACTGTTACGCGTCGTAAATTATAGAATGAGAACTTTTTAAAATTTTGAATTATTAAATTAAATGCAGTATGTAAGGTAAAATTATTCTTTATTCGATAAATAATTTACCTATTGTTTTTATAATTATTATTGTAAAAAATATATTTAAGGAATTTTTATAGTTGATATTATAAATCTTTGAGTTTAGTTTTTATACATTATGAATATAAAAAGTTTTATATGCTCAATTGATAAAAAAATATTATTAGTATAATTTTTAAAAAAATATTAAAATATCATAAAATTTACAGTATACAACAACGATTTTTTTTTATCGTCATATACAACAATTTATATAAATTAATCTCTTATAACTCAAATTACTGTACATTATTTATGGATATGCTTTCTAGCCTAAAAAGTTATCATATATGAAAAATAAACTCTTATTTGAATGTTGAAATTAATTCCCTACTACATAATTTTAATTGGTAGAATTATTTGTTGATTATTTCACAGAATTTTTAGAATTGTATAAGATTAAATCTGTTTTTTTTTATACTTTTCTTAAAATTTGATTTTTAGTCTCTATATTTAAAAAAAAAAAATAATGAGTCCTCAAACTTAAAAAGGAATACGCTAATTTAATCTTTTTATCATTTTTTGGGTTAAATTTAAATATAAAAAAATATTAATATCACATTAGGTAAAAAAAATTTCTTCTATCACATTTGTGAGAATAAAAAGTAGTCAGTTAAACATCAAATTTAAATATAGAAAATATTAAAATCACGTATTTTAAAAAAATAAAAACATGTTTAAAAACACTACAAGAAAAATCTAATTTATCTACGGACAAAATCCGTATGTAACAGCCAAAATCCGTAGGTAAATCAACATTACCTACGGATTACCCACGAAAAAAAATCCGAATGTAATGTTGGCGTCGGTAATTTACCTACGGATATTATGTCCGTAGGTAACGAAAACAACATTACCCACCAACTGCAATCCGTAGGTAATACCCACTGACTCCAAGTCCGTAGGTAATGTTAAAATACTTAATTTTTAAAATTATAATTATTATTTTATTTTTATTTTTAATTATTATTTACAAATATTTTTTTTTGTCAATTTTTATGAATTTTAATGATAATTATTATATATGCTATGACAATTATAATTAATGTTGGAACTCAACTGCAACAGGTGGGACTCGAAGCCAAGTCCCTTGAGATATGTCTATAGAAGTTTTAACCATTACACCAGTCAAGTTTTGTTGTCATGTTATGATTATTATTATATTTATAAGTATGATTATCAATATTAATATAATTAATAAAATAAAAATTAATAACATTCTTCATATATTTAATATCATCATTATTATTAATATTGCTTAATATTATTAAATATTATTAATATTATTAAATATTATTAATATTATTAATATTATTAAATATTAATAAATATTATTAATATTATTATTATTATTATTAATATTATTAAATATTATTAATATTATTAAATATTATTAATATTATTAAATATTATTAATATTATTAAATATTATTAATATTTTTAAATATTATTAATATTATTAAATATTATTAATATTATTAAATATTATTAATATTATTAAATATTATTAATATTATTAAATATTATTAATATTATTAAATATTATTAATATTATTAATATTATTAAATATTATTAATATTATTAAATATTATTAATATTATTAATATTATTAAATATTATTAATATTATTAAATATTATTAAATATTAATAATATTATTAAATATTATTAATATTATTAATATTATTAAATATTATTAAATATTATTAATATTATTAAATATTATTAATATTATTAAATATTATTAATATTATTAAATATTATTAATATTATTAAATATTATTAATATTATTAAATATTATTAATATTATTAAATATTATAAATATTATTAAATATTATTAATATTATTAATATTATTAAATATTATAAATATTATTAATATTATTAAATATTATAAATATTATTAATATTATTAATATTATTAAATATTATTAGTATTATTAATCATTATTAATATTATTAATATTATTAAATAATATTAATATTATTAAATATTATTAACTATTATTTATATTATTAAATATTATTAAATATTATTAATATTATTTAAATATGATTAATATTATAAATATTTATTAATATTATAAATAATGTTAATATTATTAATATTATGAAAATTTTTAATTTTATATATATTTTTATTAACACTATTTATATTATTAATGTTATTATTACTGATATTATTAATTTTATTATATTACTAATATCATTAATATTATTATTATTAATATAATACTATTTATATTATTTAAATTATTATATTAATATTAATAATATGTATAATAGTTGGTAGGTAATAGAGATCCGTAGGTAATAGTTGGTCGGAAATACTGAATTTACCTACGGATTCAGAATTCGTGGGTAATAGTTGGTAGGTAATGCTGAATTTACCTACGAATTCAGAATCTGTAGGTAATGTCCGTAGGTAATGTTGTTCGTAGGTAATATCCGTAGGTAATGCTGAATTTATCTACGGATTCAGATCCGTGGGTAAAAATCCGTGGGTAAAAATCCGTAAATAATACTGATTTTTTTTGTAGTGAAAGTATAAAAGTAAAAAATAAATAGTATAAAATATAGAAAACAAAACATATTTTTCCATCATCATTTCAGGTGACAAGTATATATCAACCCTGTTAGTCGTTTGTAATTAGAAAATTTTTAAATTAAAACTCAATTTAAAATTAGTTGGGCTAGATATATTTCCAACTCCATCCATATCCTTAAACCTTTTTCAAAAGATTTTATTTATTTATCTTAATTTAATGATATCTGTAGTTTAAAAAAATTGGAGCTTATTCCTCCAAAATTTAAAAAATATTTTAATTTCTAAAATCTAGAAAAAAATTATTTAAAAAACATTTCTCTCTTAAATTTAGTACTTGAGAACTAAAATCACATTTTTAAAATTTGAAAAACAAAAGTAAACTTTTTGAGAAATCAAAATTAAATTTTAGGGAAAAAAATAATTAAATTTTTTTTTTTTTTTTTATGAGAACGGTTATGAAGTATCCACTTTTGAATATATATTTTTTGTTAATAAAAGTTAACCAATAAAAGAATGTGTTAACAGAAGTGAGTTAGAAAATGTGTTAACAGAAGTGAGTTAGAAAATGTGTTCTCAACATTCCTCTCATTTTTTATTTCAACATACATACATATTATAATTAATATTTTATTTTTACAACTAGTAAAAATATAAATTAACTATTTTACTATTTAATCCATTTATATATTAATAATTAATTAATAAATTTTAAATTATATATTTTCATGATAATGTAATTTCATTTTTAATTTTAGTTCTTTCTTATTTATTAATTTTTATATATTATTTGAATTAAAATACTCAATAACTTAAAACGTAATATTTTTGTAAGACTTAAGTATAAGTAAAATTAATTAACTTTTACACCAATTAAAAAAAATCAATATCAAGATAAAAAATAGTCATTGTAAATAAAATGTCAAATTATTAAAAAGTATATTTGGAATAATATCCTTTAAGGGGGAGAGCACTTAATTCTTTTCCTTATAATTCTATCCTAAAGGAGTAATTTATTCTAAGAAATTTAAGAAAATAGGAATTGTAAAGAAAAATTAGAGATGATCTCATTGATTTTGCCACAAATTACATTGGATTTAAAAATTTTAAGTATGTATCTTTTTTACTCAACAACTAAAACTTGAATCTATATTATAAATTTTTTGCACAAATATGACAATAGTCAAGCTTGTAAAGTCCCTCATCCCCTCTCTCTCAATAATTTTCTCTCTTTGCTCAAATTCTCATCTCTATCCAAATTTGATTAAAAATATTTTTAATTGATCATAATTTCAAACACAGTAAGTTTTTTTTTATTCTAAAGATTTTTTTATTTTCTTTGTTTTCTTATGAATTTTCATCGATCGTAGTGAGAATATTTGAGAAAAGTAATCATCTCAACTTGGTTAAACTTATATTGAAATTTGGTTATGTTTGGATACTTTACACTTGGTCTCTAGATTTTGAATAATTATTTTGTCTGAGCTGAATCTTTCTTTGAAATAAGGAATTACAAGAAAAATTATTTATGTTTTTTTTTACAGAATCTTAAGATAGATAATTTAGATGCGAATGTGACTTGATTATAAGATTTTTATTTCTATGCACGAGTTGTATTTTGTTTGAAAATCGTTTGAATGTTGAAATTGAGTATTATTTGAGTTTAGACTTAAAAGATAATTGTTTTAAAACATTTTGAATGTATTTGATAATTGTATTTGCTAAACTAGTTTTGGCTAAAATTGCATGAGGTGGTTGATTTTATGATATTCCGCTCATGCAAAAATAGAATAAAAATTCAAGTCTTGTTTTGGATCTCATTTTCATTCAAAGGAAGAATTTTTTACTCAAGAGAAAATAACACTGCAATTCAACCCTCTCAGTTAGATTTAGGCTCAAACGAGAAAGTTTTCGCTCAAGCTAAAATATGTGCTCAAACTATTTCTTTTTTCTCTTCTTCTCTTTTAGTCTCTTAAATGGATTAAAGAATGTCATTAAAAATGAAAAAAATAAATATTAATTTTTGTATTTTTATTGATTTGAGGATTTGTGTAAATGAGTTATATTATAAAATAATGCTTATTGAAAATATTGTGAAATTTGTATGAATTTAGGGTCATACATATGGAATATATGTAAAACCTTTGTTTGAGTCGTGTACTAAGTATTGACACCTATGTTGTAACACATAGTAAATTGTCTAAGTCACATAGAGTAAGATATCAGGTGATGAGAAGTTTAGGATGAGAGTTCTTGCATATACGTAGATGCATAACTTGGATTATATTGAACTTACAATGATCTATTACTCTTAGGTTTGTTTGTTAACCTAAATTTTAGATTGAATCAAATGTTAGTATCTGATAGGACATATTTAATATGAATTTCTTGAAAGATGTTAGTTGATATTCTGTTTCTTAAATATAACTTATATATAGATCGATGTGTGATTTATATAGTTTTTGTATGTTGGTATCAAATGAAATTGACTGATTGTACTTTGTTAATTAAAATATCTTCTTTTATATACTTTTTCTTATTTTAAAAATTTATTTTAATAACTTACCCTTATATTTGTATTGTGAACTATGATGCCGATATTATGTACACAAATAGATATAAGTATACAAGGAGATATAAGTGTAGGTGTAGAAGTAGCATATAGAAAAGAATAAATATTTATATTTATTTTTCTACTTTTATATATATATATATATGCGCGCGCCCTCTGTTGATATTTAAGTTATATTATGTTTTTAAATAAGTTTTATATAAGTGTTATGGGTTTAGAGTATGAGTTGTAGTGTAACTACTTTTATTTTTAAAAATAAAAATTTATATTTTCATATCCGTTTTCATTAAATAATAAATATATATCTGTCAACGAAATAATATTTAATATATATATATATATAATATTATCAATAATTTATATTAAATAATATTTTTTATTTAATTTCATATAATAATAAAAAATTAGAATTCTATAATTGAATGTGAGGGTACACATTTTCATCCTATATCTAGTTTAAAAGGTTAAAACATGGCTCATACCGATGATTTTTTTTGTCAAAATTATAATAATTTTAGACGATTTTCGTGGCTACAAATTATTCATAATCCCTTATTCTAAATCCTATGGAAGTGTGGAGAATAAAAATATATGTTCACAATTATATAATAAAACAAAACAAAAATGTTAACACGGTAAAACAAACCTCTATTCATCATAAAACAGAAAATAAAAAAAATAAACACGTTTTACTTTGATTATCCTACAAATAGGAAAAGTACTTAATGCATAATTTAGTACACCCAAGTGTTATTTTCAACAAAAGGAAAAAAAAAAAGATCTCAATGATTAGTTATAAAATTGTGTATAAAAGTCTCACAAATCAGCCACTTATAAAAATTTACAATTTTAAATTTTGTAGTACTTTTTTATTTACATTTTATGTGAGTGGTGTTAGACAATCTTTTATACTACATGGACTTAAATAGAGAATATCCATAAGTTTTGTTTCAATTATACTTTCAATTTGTCTCCTTAGTATTTGACTCTATAAAAAATGAGGTATGGTTTATGATATTCTCGTAATATTCTTTTCATGAATTACTTGCACACTCAAAGAAATGAAATCCATTTGCTATATATAAGAAGAAATTAAGACGTAAGATAGCATCTACATCGCAATAATTTTCATATTTTCAACATGTTGTTGAAAACATTAGATGACAAAAGAATTAATAATATATAAATAAACAAATTTATTATTGTATTTGTATAAGGTTTATACAGTATCCGATTTGAATAATTGTTGTTTCTGGTTCCTCGGTTGCTCCTCTCTCGTCTTTGTAAGTGTTATGTAGTATAGTGAATGATACATTGATAAAAGTGTACCTTACTCACGTATAATAATGTTTATTTATAGTGCTAGAGTGAGTTATTTCGTTTATGAGCCGTATTTAATGTGTATCTTTGATAAAACAACATTACTTGATTTATCGCATGTTACCATATTGATTTATTAGCATATTACTTGATTTGTTGCATAACATTTTATTTTGTATTAATGTATTGAATCCATCTAATCAATCGACTTCCGATACCGAGTGATACGGATATGACCGGGACAATTATCTTAAAATTTTAGATTTGATAGTATTATAAGTTTTTTTACTATTTATTAGTGTTGAAAACCTTTATTGTTTCCTCTAAAAATATTTTAAAAATATAAAATAATATTAAAAAGTAAGTTTAAATTTAATCTATTTTCATAAAATTGATTTGTAAGGTAAATTTAATTATTATTATTATTATTATTATATAATGAACACACACCACCTCACACGAACTCCCGTTAAGATAGAGTCTAAATAACTCTAATACTTTACTGAGAAAACTTTAAACTTAACTTAATTTTGTAGAATTACTCATAATGAGATTTACACTCACTTATATATTATGAAATGTATTTATCTTCTAATCGAAAATGATAAAGTAAAATAAGTCAAAATTAATTTCGCATATTAATGAATTGTAGTAAACAAAACAAATTGACTTTGTCACAAACAAAGGTTGTCATTAAGAACCCTTCAATCCTTGCACTTAGATTAACAACACAACCTAAAAGGAAAATTAGGTTTAGACAAGACAAAAGAAAATACTTTTCAAATAGAAAAGGGTAGAAGTCCACAAAGGATTTAATCAATTTTATAATAATCAACGTGCAAAAAAAATAGAATTATGAGGGCAGTCCAATGAAAGTTGCAAGTTCTGTAACCAATGGAAACTGGATTATCTCTCTCATTTGCCATGTTTTGTGATATAGGGTTCATGTGAGGGAGGTCTTAAGTGGGGATGAGTTCTAGCTATACCTCTTCTCAGTTGACTTCTTGTCTATAATTTTAAAAGAAAATTTCAAAACTCTTTTAAATTTTCAAGATGTAAGTGTTTTTAAAAGATGTGTTTAGAAAGTACTTGAAGTTAAAATGCGAAATCAAACACTTTCAAATTAAAATATTTTTTAGCAGTATGTTCTTAAATATAGTATCTCTTTTATATTTTTATTGGAGAAAAAATCATTTAATAGATTGAGAAGTTTAAAGCAAGCTAGGGTTTTACCACTTTAAAATTGAGAGTTTTAATTATGATACCTCAGATAAGTTTTTTTTTATCCATAATTGAACACATGTGTATAATCAATTATACCCAATGTTAATTAGTTTTATATAATTAAAAAATATCAAAATTTATAAATTAAAAAAAGTATATTATTTATAAAAAGGTATATCCACACTAAATTTGAAGTTTACATTCAACATTTATCATTTTAAACTCCTGAACCTATAAAATATCAAGATCTTACCATTTATTAAAATTTCAATTTCAAAATAAATGATTTATATTAATAAAATCTATTAAATTATATATAAAGGGGGTGAACTCAGTATTCGGATAATCTGTAACTATCCATAAGTCGTAACATAGAAAAATACAAAATTATGATAATTATTTGGCTGCTTCTGCAACTTTATATAAAGAACGTTCCCTCCACACAACCTCGCAGTGTGTACAACATTTTCTTTTTTGTATGATCCAAGTCAAAGCCAATCTTCACAAGGAAAACTAAGATTTGAAACCATATAGCTCACACTTTCAGGGGTTTGTTGAAGGAAGATTAATTCAACAATGATGCCAAAGGCTACATCTACCTCCACAAACGATTTTCAAGCTCTTCACATGTTTCCTGTGAATGAATATTTGGTTTCATCGTCTCTTGAACTAAGCTCTTCCTCAGCTTCACACTCTTCTACCTCCCTCCTCTGCTATCTTTCTCTTCTGAAGGACAAGCTAGGTCAGCTGCAGAACCTGGTTGATGTTTTTGTGTCCCCTCAACATAACCTACCCGAGTCAACTCCCATGGCAATCTCCACCATGAACTCAACACTCCAAGAAATCATAGTGGCAGCCACTTCAATGAGATTCACCTGTCAGCAAATGACTCTCGGTTCCTCTTCAGGTACTAGTAATATTGCTGATGAATTGCACCGAAACCAGAATCAGCAACAACTTGATCATGATAGATTGTTATCATTATCACCTCATCATCCATCAAACTTTGGAAACAACAATAGGGGTATGGTTAGTATGAGTAGCATTAGCATGAGCTCAGATATGATTAAAGGGCAAAGTGATTTCTTGTCAAGTATTGAAGGAGGGGCACTGGATTGGTTTGCTGAAAGCTATAACAATAACAATAGTGGAGATTGTAACATTAAGGATGAAGAAGCCGACATCAACGTGATGGTGGAGAGTGATATAATCGAATTGGATGCTGCGGATTTGTTGGCAAAGTACTCGTACTTTTGCCAAGTGTGTGGGAAAGGATTCAAGCGTGATGCGAATTTGAGGATGCACATGAGGGCTCATGGGGAAGAGTACAAAACAACTGCAGCCTTGAGCAACCCAATGAAAAGCAGGGATAGTTTATTGGGTGAGGGAAGTTCCACCAAGAAATTTTCGTGCCCTCAAGAAGGGTGCAGGTGGAACCAAAAACATGCCAAGTTCCAGCCCTTGAAGTCAATGATTTGTGCTAAAAACCATTACAAGAGGAGCCACTGCCCCAAGATGTACGTGTGCAATAGGTGCAACCATAAACAGTTTTCGGTTCTTTCTGATTTGAGGACACATGAGAAGCACTGTGGGGACCCCAAGTGGCAGTGCTCGTGTGGCACAACGTTTTCTAGGAAAGACAAGCTCATGGGCCATGTTGCTTTGTTCGTGGGGCACACCCCAGCTATTCATGGCTTTTCAAGATATGTTCGATGATTGGTCATGAAGAGATGCTAACTCTTGCACTTTCATGTTAGTACTCTATTTTCATGTAATCGATTATGTACATTCACGTAACATTTTGTATATTAAAAGTGCTAAAATAATGGTTTTGCCTCAAAAACTAGCTAAATAATTATTGCTGAGTGCTTGTACTAACATTTTCGTCTCTTGTTATTTTAGGTGTTTGGGAGTGTGATTCGAGCATGCTCACTGCACAAAATTCGGTTCGGTTGCAACTTTGCTGCCATAATTATTGTTGACATTTGGTATATATATAGTTCCTGAGCAATAGCCAATATTACTCCAATTTGGTTTGTGCCTTATCACTGTCGTATATATGGTTTTCTTGTCTGTTAGTTTTAAATTTTTCTTCTGTTTTTTTATTTCTTGGGTTTGTCTTCTATACGCTGAGTAGGGTGTAATGAACTATATAATGTTGCTCATGGATATGATAATCTCAGTTTTGTTCTGTAAGTACGAAAGGAGAATATCAATCACTGGGTATGCTTTGGACTAAAATAAATATATGTATATATATATGTATGTATGTATGATTATGTATATAGATAAGTGTATGCATTGATAGTAGTATCTGAGACAATTCTAAGAGCATGTTCATCTGTAATATTTCCACATTTAGCACTAGTGCTAACCAGGTCAGCCCCGACCTAGGTAGGGTTCTTGGTAAAGAAGAGGGACCTAAAAATTTAAATTGTGAGGTAAATTTTAATTAATTAGTTATTTGTTTTTGTTTTACTTTGCAATTTGAATAATTTATGGTGTAAGTTTTCAAAAAGGCTTTTAATTTTTCCATCTTAAAGAATTTTCATTTTCTTTTCATCTTCCTAATTTAGTTATATTGTGATTCGCATATTTATAAAATTTAGTAAAAGCTTTATTTTATTGTTACTTATTAACTTTATATAACTAATAAAAAAAGCATTAAGCTAGGTGGGAGATCTCACACCTATAAAATATAAAAATCTTTCATAAAATATAAAAATCTTTCATAAAATATATAAGTGAGTACAAACTTCACTTTATAAACCAATTTGTAAGGTTGAGTTAGACTTATTCACTTCTTAATATGATATCAGAGTCAGATAGAGTCTATTATAACGAGATTTTGTTAGGATGATCATATCACCTTAGACCGTTATTGGATCAAATCATCTTACCATACTATTATCGGATCAGGTCCTGCTATTAGACCGTTATCGGATCAGGTCACCTGCTATTAGACCGTTATCGGATCACCTTTAAATATATAGTCTATCACACAAGATTTTTCATAATATATAAGTGAATGCAAATCTCACTTTATGAATCTCGATTTTATAACATTAAGTTAGGTGTAAAATACGTTTATTAATAAGATAAGATAAAAATATAATTATGTATAAAATAAAGTTAAAAAAAATTAGCTAAAAATAAAGTAAAATAAGTTGAAAAGAAATATAATGGATAAAAATAAAAGAAAATTAGAATAAAATGGATTATGTAGATATATAATAATATGTGAGATAATATTGAAAAGTTTATGCTGATAAAAAAAATATTGAAAAGTTTATCTTCAATTATTTGGTTGAATAGAAAACAAATGAAGAAGGAGAAAAAATAAATTATATGAGAAATATTTTTATATTAATAAAACTTATAATTATTGAATGTTTTGGTATATTTTTTATTTAAATTTTAAAATTAAAATAATTTTTTTCCCAATGGTATAGCTTTTCAACAAAAAGAATAATAAAAAAAATCACTCCTAAAGAAAAGTTAGAACACTAAATTCCATGGCTAATTGGGATGAAACCTATTTGTAAAATTTCTCATTTTATTTTTTATTTTTTTCATAAATAGACAAAAGTTTTTTTTAAAAAAAAAAGACAAAAGAAGTTAATAACTTCCATCATAGTTTCATCCTCCATATTTCAATTTAAGGAAACAATGTGCTAAGTTGTTGTGTCTTTTGGGGTATTTTTTATTATAAAATTCAGGTATAGGATTGATCTCAATGCTCAAAGAGTACATGGAAGAAGTTAGAAATTATCTTCCAACAAATTCTTCTCTTAATAATATGATTTAGAGTGTGTTTAGTTATCACAGCTTCTAAACTAGTTTGGTATTTTAGACTTCTTTTATTTATATTTTATTTATTTAATAAAAAATTACTAATTTATTTATTTATTAACTAAATGAGTCGACTGGTTAAAAAAATCAATTTACTTTAACCTACCAAGGTGTGGTAGGCTGAGTTAAATTATAATTTTAAAAAAATTAAGTAGAATGAACTCATTTTAACTTTACTCAATTTAACACCTCCGTTGTTGGACGGTTAAATAGATTTTTTTTTAAAAAAAATTGCATACAAGTGTGTAAAAGGTTAACAAAAATATTTTACATTCAATTTTACTCGTCATAAATTTGAAAGTATAAAAAAAAACTTCAAACAACTATTAAATTAAGATATACTAAATGAATAGAACGTAAAAAAAAAAAATAGGATGATGATATTTTGACACTGATCTACTTTACACTCACAACAAAATATAATATTAATATTTATAATAAAAAAATTAAAAAATCTCTTTAATAAAAATATAGATAAAATGTTAAATTAATTTTTAAAATTAAAAAAATTAAAATATTAATATTTAATAGAGTGTGGAGTGGAGCATGAAGGAGGGGTGAGGTGTCAGAAAGCCATTTTCCCAATAAATATAAACTGACACTTCGTTAGTTACATAAAAAAAATTGATGATATAAAAAATCCATCCAGTCGTTTACTGATGAGAAAAACTTTAATAATCTAAAATTTGAAACAAAAACAAAAATTATTTTTACTTTCATATTATAGTACAGGAACTAAAACCATATTTTAACCCTAATTTTTAATATTTTTAAATACTAAATCACAACAAACTAAAAAGATATATTCTTTTTAGTAAGCACTAAAAAATATTTTAAATAACTTTGTAAATTCGATTAAATAGACATATTACTCTTTTAATACATCTATAAAATATACATCAGAATTATATGATCAATTTAATATACAATGAACAAAATATTTTAAGGGATAGAAAATTAAATTAGAAGTTTGATACATAAAAAAAATCAATTGATTTTTCAATTATTTGTTTGGTTAACTTTCATGGTTGGAATAATTGACCATGTAAGTTTTCACAAAAATATTAATCATCTGAAAGATATTAATGATTTTTTTTTCTCATAATCATGTTATAGATATAGAGTATCCATCAATTTTATGTTATTAAGATCTGTCATACATTATTATTTAATATTTAATAAAAGAAAAAACCAGGAAAATTGTTTTTTCATATTTATCTTTATCCTCTCCAAAACTCAATAAATATTGTGTTCTTTATTATACTTAATTGAGACTGTTTATGTTAAAGTTCTCACGTCACTTAGAGATAAATAAGTCTCATAATACACAATACATATGTAGATATAAGTACAGAATACATTATAAGTCAAAGTCAAGATTATAAGTCGAGAGATTTTGTGTTAGACTTAAAGTATAGTGTATACAAAACTTTAAAACCATGGTTATGTGCATTGAATTTAGTGATAAAACCAAGGCTATGTAGATTTGAGCTCTTTTCATCAAAATAGTATGCATACATGTAATTTTTCTTCAACTCTATTTACAATTAACAAGTGGAAATCAGTGTTTATTCTATTTCGGCATGCACGTAATCGACAAATTCAAAATTCTTTTGGAGTTGGTTTAGTGCAAAAGCTAAGGCTGCGCTCACAACTGCAAATCCAGCCAAAAGAACACGCAACCGAACATCTGCTGGAATCCCTGATGTTGCACAAAACACAACTGTTGAACCAATTAGGACTTTCTGCCATATTTGGAATCCCTCATAAGCTCCTTTACATGATGAACACTTGAGAGTATGCTGTTCAAATCTATCCAACATCTACATAACCAAAAATAAAATGTTTCATTTAGTTTGTGTGGTTAGTAGAGAAATGATAACAACACACTCTATAATCAAGTCAAAATAAATGCAGGTCTTATTCCTGGTTTTGTAGGTGAAGTGAATTTTCTAGGATAAATTTGAGAGTTAAAATGAGTGCAATAAAGAGTCTGTTCTTAACATTTCTCATTGTTCAAACTGAAAATCTTGGATCATGTTGATTGTACCTCACGTTTCGATAAAACAGTTGATGGCAATGGCTGGTCGCTGCTGTTGCCAAACCATTCTGGTTGGCCATTGCCATGTCGTCTCAACCAGTTTCGAAACGCCAAGACAAAGCGATCTGCTTGTGTTGGTGTGAAGGTGATGCTGGTGTACTGTTTGTTAATGTCAGCTCCTTCCTTGGTTTGTGAAAGGAAGATTTTCTCTTGGCCTTGAAGGACTATCATGTCGCCATCATATACCTTGTTCGAAGTCCAATGCTCATACCATCTGGGAACTACCTGAGACAAGTGTAAAGCCAAAACTGAGATCCCAAGTTACATTAAGCATTCATGAAATTGAATGCAGAAAATATGATTACTCAGAAGAGAACTATAGAGATACAGAAACAATATGGTAGGATAAGATTATTGTGTTCAGAAATATTCCAATCAATACTTCGCTCACCAATGACATGATATAAAACAATATATACTATTGGTTTTGTAAATGATATTAGCTAATGTATTACTCAAAGTCCCAATGATTTTCAATTCTACAGATTTCATGAAATTGTTTAAATAAACCACGTCTCGCATAACTTGTTAAGTCTCAATCCCTCATTATCACTAACATTTTCCATGTCAACATAGAAGTAAAATTTTCATCTTCTACTGCTCATGAAAGAATAAAATTATTCAAAAAATTATTTTATTCACTTGCTCCACTAACAGGGAAGACATTCAAATTCTAACACCTTTACAACAACTTCAAAAGTAAGAAAAACTAAGCCACTTTCCACATTATTGAGATGAATCTCAGTTGTCATAATAAACCAACATTTTATGTCAACTTGTAACAAAGCATGTAATTATATTGTAGGTCCTAAGAGGAAAGCATAGGGTGCTTTTTCAGACACTTTTGAAACCTTTTGCCGAACAAATAAATGTTTAATAGTGTTCTTAGTTCAGGTATTCTTCCAAATAGACAAATTCTTTCACCTTTCCACAAGGATTTAGACTACAAAATTAGCTACACCATAAACATACGGACAGAACAAGTTCTCTAGATAAATCAGTGAAAGAACATTGAAATTAAGCAAACTGGAGCCTGTATTTTTAATCAAACAGAAGAATAATGACAGCATAGACCATAGAAATCTTACTTGCCACCAGGAAGGCCCTGGTACTGAGAACTGGAAGAAGTTTCGAGCACTGCAAACTATGGAGCGAGTCTTACCAGGAGCCATGGGAACATTGAAGGAACATATCCATACAACCCATTTCTGGTCACCAACTACAGGGAGTTTGGTATCAATCTCAATTCTGCAATAACAATGCCAAGTATATTGAGCTTTAGTAGCAACAATTGAAGAAGAGAACAACAGCACTTAGGACGAAGTAATAGTTATCTGAAATGCATCTTTAATATACATATAAACATTTAATAAGGATGCAGTAAGGCATATATACCTCCAACATCATTCACTCACATATCAAATACCTACTTAAATTGGCTATCCTTTCCAAGAACCTCACATACTACATACTACAATGTGTGTTAAGGTTTAATTAGAAAGTTATACATTTTCCATATTACTTCCCAGTTGTCCTTTAGAGGGTGAAAAAGGAAAGAAATTCAGAAAGGAAAAAAAAGATAAGATATATGGAAACCCTCCAAATTGATTGTCTGATACTGAATTATCTACTTATTGAGGAAGCTTTGATGGATAAAACTTCATATTTCATTAGTATTCGAGACAAGAAGCGTAGGACTGATTGTGTGATACTCAAAAGCTATCCAAATTATGGCCTTAAATTAAAATTGAGAACAAATCTTTTGGCCCTAAACACTCATAGAATCCATATAATTCCTTCATTGTTAAAACTGGAACTAAATAATGCACACGAGAACAATGCAAAAGTCATTGGCTTACTTGTTTATATAATAACAAGGTGCAACAAATTTGGCACTGATCTTAGGGTTCCCTTCATTCGCTCCAGAGAAGCCCCATGAACCACGAGAATCCATCTTGAATGGCAGAGGCTTGGCTCTGTCTCTCCTTCCTGTGACCTGTAAGTGTGGACCATATTTATGTTAGTGATTGGGATAATCTCGAGTACCTATCAATACCAAACAATTTCCACTTTTGCAACTGCTTATCTAACAAGAAGACTCTAAATTAAAAATCCATAGTAAGAAGCAATATGGTAAATAAAAAAAACTTAATTACAGGGCCACAAATAGTTAAAGCACATCTACAAGCTTCAATTAATCCTACATTTGGAACATCAGGTAAAGTTTAAATTCCTATACAGTAACTTGGACAGTGAGAATATCGTGATATCCTGTTCAATTGAAACATCGCTCATCATGAAGAAGGTTTCTCAAAGTTTTTAAAGTATGCTAATCATATGACGGTTTCAGTGAGTGAAGATGTATAATAAAAGAAACCAACCCAAATTTTCTTCCTGCTAACATTTTTTGAGTATATTTAACAAACTCCACTTACACCAGGATCAAATAAAATATCTTCAATATGCACACCAAATTAAAATAAAATGCCTGCACTTAAAAGTCAAGTTGAAGGGTGTCATTTGTACCTTGTGATGAGCAAAATCAATGTGAGAAGGATCAGAGACATTCTCCATTAGAGTATCATAACCATAGAACAGATCACGCTGAATGTTGACCGTGGCAAACTCCTGTTTTTCATAGTCATCAGGCAACCTAAACAAACAAATTTAGCATATAGTTCAATAAAACATTCCATAATAAAACATTCCATAATGAACATAGAATATAAACACAAGACACCATTGATTATAAGGGACCCAATTACGATTAGTTTAATGTTACTACTCAGACAAGACCATACAGAATTAAATAAATTACATTGGAGGCTTGGAGGCACTTGCTTTCTCCCAACCATTTTCATCAGGCCAAACAAAGAGTAAGCCCTGAGACACTAGAGTAGGGAACCTAGTGGCACACGCTTTAGGAGATCGAATAGCACGTGCTTCTGGGCCTTCAGATGCAGCCTGAGGAATCTTAACACAAGATCCACAACCATCAAAAGACCACCCATGATAAGAACACTGCAACTTTCCATCTTCATCAATCCTTCCTTCCTACGAAAACCAAACACCCAATTTTTTATCACAAAAACTAAAAGGAAACTAATAAAGCCAAAAAAAGTACATATAATAAGTCACTCTCACTCCATAAGTTACTTTTTTTTCCTGGTTGATTTATATTCAAAATTAAATTCTAAGATGTATCAGATATCCTACTTCCTTTGGTTTGTTAGGTCATCCATTACCGAGTCATTATTAAACCACTTGATTTGCAAATTTGACACCTTTGAAATATTCAGCTCTCGGTATCAGAAAGATAGATTTTACATTTGAGTAGTGAATTACCCAAATTATCATATATAAAATAGATTAATTTGAGCTTAAACCCTCAAAGAAAAATAATATATATATATATATAGATAGATAGATAAATAGAGAGAGAGAGAGAGAGATACTCACAGATAAAGGGGCAAGACGATGGGGGCATTTGTCATCAAAAGCCACCCATTGGGATATGGCCTTGTCGTACCAGAGCACGATTTCACGACCCAGAAGCTGAAACGGTGTGGGCAAGAGAGGGTTCAGATCCTCAATTAACGAAACAGGGTACCAGTGATCCCTCCAGGAGAACTTAGAGGAAGAGCTCTCCTCGTTAAACTCTTCCTCGGTCTCCCCCCTTTCGGTTTCAGGGAACGATTGATCGGTTTCAACCGTTGAGGGTGGCGCGGCAACGCGTGCAGGAGTAAGCAGAAGGCTTGTTCCGCTTCTGGGTCGAGTTTGTTTCGTGAAAAATTGCGTACCCTTGTTCGAGAAGAAGGGAAAGGAATTCACTTTGTTGGTGATGGGTTTGCTTATTGGGGAGAAAAACGTGAGTGTGGTTGATAACGCAGAGATGGAGTGTGAGAGTGCCATCAATGATTTTGTAGTTGTTTTTTCTCAGACGTTAAGGTTCGAGGAATTGTATACAAAGGTTCATGCTAGATGTGTTAATAAGCGAATCGAAGGCAAAGGTTTTTGAGTCGTACAAGCTTCAAATGTTTTTTTCTTCTGGTCTTTGGTTTCAGACAAAACACTGTTCAGATGTGTCATTCTCTCAAACCTTTTATTTTCTTAGTTTAACTAGTTAACAGATTAGTGGGTGGTAAATGTAAAATTTAGGAAACAAAATACAACTTGGAAAAGTATTGGTGTCCATGTTTGTCTCTGATTAGTATTTTGAGATATTTTATTGTTTTATTTTTCATCGAAAGAAAAGAAGTGAAACCATTCGGTGGAATGATGCATGTCCACAAGTTTGAAGATATCTACCACGTGGAGTGAGTATTTGTTCGTAGTAGAGAGTAGAAGAGAAAAGAAGAGAAAAGAAGACACTGAAAACAGTGAGATCTGTAAGCCATGGAAGACTGTGTGAACTGGTTTCGGTTTATGCCTTGCTTGCCAAACAAGAAACAAATTGAGTAAATAAAAGTAAAAGTATTTGATTCAATCATCTTGATTTTTTTAATCCACAGTTTAATAATGTTTATTAATTTTGGTCTTATTAGATATTAAATATATAATGAGATAATAAAATAAATATATAATGAGATAATAAAATAAATATATAAAAATATTAAATATCTCATTTATAAGTTATTGTCATAGATAGTTTTGAATTGCACATGATTCCGAAGGTTTTAATTCTTGTAAAAAATTGCCACTTTCAAAATTTAATATTGTCTACTGATCTTTTCTAGTAATCACTACTAATTATAGTTAATATAACATTCAAAATATAATTTTATTTTGATTAAGATAATAAAAATAATTAGATTTTTATTAAGTTTTATATATAAGAAATAAACACGAACGAATTCCAGTGCATCAACTGAATTCCCTTTCATTATTAAAATCTTTTATTACATAGGCATTCCTGCAATCTATAAAGCAAATAATATTTATTCTACAGCTCATGATATTAAGATTTTAATTAAATTTGTTTTATTTTTAATTTAAATATTAATATATATATATATATATATATATATAAATATATTATCATTAAAATAGTTTTTAAGTGGGTGTATTCATACGCTATCTAAAATGAACGAAGCGCGGCATAAAACACTACCAAAAATAATAACCTATCAGTAAGTGCTTCTGAAATAAGTATAGAATGCATCTAGGTTGTCTATCAGAACAACTGATTCAATTTGAGGAGTTCTTTTAGGAATTTTTTGAAGATGAAAACAAAAAGAATGTAAAGAACATGTCGGTTGAAGATTATTTAGGGAAACAACAGCTTTTATATAAATTTCTCAAGAAATTTTAAAACAATAATTATTTTTTAAAGTAAACTGATCCAAATATGCAGTAACAATTTTTAGATATAAAAAGAAATACAAAGCAAAAGAAGGGACCAATTCCACTCTCTTTTTATGCTTTGTTGTTCTGTTTGCTTTTTAGGAGTCCAATTTCGTTGAGTTGCTTTGGCTCCTTTCAATTTGACTTTCACAACAATGTTTGTCTTTGGTTGTTGTGACGTTCAAAGATATACGCACACTAGATTCTCTATGGAAGTGGTTTTACACCGTTAGAGAATTTGAGCAGTTTTGTGGTCTAGGTAGGGTTACACTGCGACCCTTTTCATAAATGGGCAAAATCTAGAGCTAATGAATCAATTTTAATAATTAAGCAATCATGGAAACAAAATAAAAATGTGAGTATCAACACTCTAAGATCTTTCCATAAAAATAAAAAAGCAATTTAAACATTTTCTATTTGTTTTCTTGACAGCTTTTAAGAAGAAAAAAAACAAACATTACCCAAAAACTAAACTGAAACAAACTTGCCATAAACATGAAACTGGAGCCAGTAGCCTGGATACAGTTTTAATGTACACACACCAAAGCACGAGCTTATTAAGCCAATCTTCAATCAAAACAAGGTGCAAAACTGTAAGCAGCAGCAGCTACTAGTTTGTTTGCATTCACACCGGAGGGAGGCTAACATGACATTCAATAGGCATTTGCATCATAGATACCATATGTTCAGAAAACAATTGCAAACAGTACTTTAAACACAAAACCTGAGTTTTGCAAGAAACAACAACTAAAACGTTAAGGATAGGCATCAGTTATGCAAAACCAAATCTGCATACTCAAATCCAACCACAAACTAAGCTTAGCTAAAGGCGCAAATTGCTAAATAGCTTAATGTTTTTGCAATTGTATGGTCACAAGATAAAGAATAAAACATACTAGTGATGATACTAGATTGCATATTTTTATAGTCCTATGAAAAGGGGAGACCAGGAAAGACATTAGAACAAGTGATTAAGAGGAAACTCGTTTGGTCTTTAACTGAACTAAATGGTATCTCGTAATCCATATAACCAACCTAACCTAGCGAGACACAACTATTATTGTTATTGTGGTCACAAAGGCATGCAATACACTATATGCCTTTTTGGAAATAGAAGAAACAGATACTAGTGACATGATAAATAACATAATTCATCTTTTTTTATCAAAATCACTAATACATACAGATTGAGTGAACTCTTCCAGAAAAGAAATTCCATTCCCAAACTTTCTCAGTTCCAAGATTGTGCTTCAGAATCACAATCCACCAAACTGTGGTCAGAAAAAATCTCTCAAGCAATGAGCATATATATATGAATATGAGCTTGATCATCTAACTCAACTTGTTTCATTTCTTCTGGGAACCAACATCAGGACCAACATCACGCGAGCCTGTGTTGATGTAAGGCCCTCGAAAAGTTGCTTGTGGTGAAAGTGGCTTTGTGGGATCAATAACAGGCTTCTTTGATGAACTGAGTAATAACAACAACTTTCACACAATTCAATAAAAAAACTATCATACATAGCACATGTTTAGATGAACTTGTCCAGAAATGAAATTGACTTGTCTTAAATTAAAATTAGTTTATGCACAAGTTACAAATAAAAAATTATAATGTAAGAGATTACAAATTACCTCCCCTTATGAATAATTTGATTTTAACTTCTGTGCGGTAAATTTATTGACTTTTTTCAATAACTATATTTAAAAAAATACTTGTTAAAAGTGTAAAATGAAGGTATATGAAAAATAAAAATGACACATTATTAAGTAATGAGGATGTAATTTGAAAGGAAAACAATGAATTGTGTAAACTTACGCCATGTAGAAGGGAAATGACATGCCTGCTGCAGCGAAAGCAACTAAACCCCCAGCAACCATTAGATTGCGGGCGCGGGCCATCGATCAATCTGATAGCAAATTGCTATAGCAAACCCTAAAAAGAATTTAGAAGGATGAAATCACATATCACATAGTAGAAACATTTGATCCAAAATAGAATATGCAAGGATTAATCAGATGAATGAACTACCTCGGACCTCACCTGAATCTTTTTCTTTTTCCACAAATTTGTTGCAATGCTACGACCCAATCGAAACTTTCGAACCCTAATTCCCGGCAGATATTTTTTTTCTGGGTCAGAGTCCCAAATTCCAGTGAAAGTTTTGGTGAAGAATGAAGATGAGCGAATTCCTTCTCTCTTTTTTCTGGTAAACAGTTCAAAGGAGTGTGGGCCTCTTGAAGCCCAAAAGGAAACAAAGATTGCTATTCGCACTCCCAATTTTGCTCTTTCTACCTTCTACTTTTATAAAAGAAAAATGTTTATCGGTACTAAACTTGTTTTCGTAGGACTACATAATTTTCGTCAATTTTTAATTAAATGTTAGTAAAATTAAGGATCTAAAGAGTGAATTAACCTAAAATAATAGACTCGTTTTCTTAAAGTATGCAATAATACTTCAAGAGTTCAATTTTTAGTTTGAAACGAAAATCAGAGAATTTTTTCTTTTTGCAGGAAATAACATTTAATCTTCAAGAGTTCAATTTTTAGTTTGAAACGAAAATCAGAGAATTTTTTCTTTTTGCAGGAAATAACATTTAATCTTATGAGTACCCTCTATTCATTATTCCACCTTGCGTTTCATTCATTTTGTGAATTCAATCATAAGATAAATATTGATTATTTAAAAGTTACAACGATAATTATTGCCAAATATAACCATGAAATATGTAAATCTTTCAAGAAAAACCAAAATTACAACAAAGTGACACCGAAATTTTATTTTGGTTTCCTAAAAATAATTTTAACCATATGAACATTTGTTAATAATTTTTATTTTGAAAGATAGGCCTTGTTTTAAACATTAAATAGAACCTGCAAGGAATGACCTCGTAAGTTCACAACGGCACACACACATGGAATTGATCAAGGATTTAAACTAATAACTAAAGTCAATCTTTGCTCCAGTCCCAAACATTCAACATTAACAACTTTAAGGAGTTTACTGCTAAGCTGAACAAGGTTATTGCAGATGAACCCTACCCACCAATGGTCTTCTGTAAACTACTACTATATCATCCAAATTCATTGTGGCTTCATGGAGCGGTGAAAGAACAAAAAGTACTTCAACAAATGCATAATCTGGTTCGAAAATCATAAAATTATTTACAAGTCTCTTAAGAAAAAATTAAGAACATCACTGTTAAAAGACGTGGTAGTGATCACTAGAAGAAAAACAGAAATTGAATTATGGAACCATGGCAGAATGTAACTGATAATGACTATTATATAATCCAAAGCACAAGAGTACACGAGAGGTACACCAACACAAATCCAGGAGACATCATGTCCACAAACATTGAAATAAAAATTGAAACCATGTTAAGATTCTCCATAAAAAGAGAATTCCATCAGTTAGGTCTTTAGATAATAACACCCATATTCCAAAGATAAAAACCTATATAACAACATTGTATCCCACTTTCAAATTTGCAGAGAAAGTGTTCATTTGACAAGCATGCTTTGTTGGGCCTGGTTTTCCTGCTGCTGCTGATAATTCAAAGGCCTCCTGAAGAGCATTATGTGTGGCTCAGGGCGATGAATAGCGTAGTGAACCCAACCACGACTCTGCTGAACCCCAATTGCTCGCCACTCATTCTGTAATAACATAAAACCAAAAAACTTAGACAACCTATAATAAAAACAAAACAGAAATAGCACGTCCACTCAAAAAAGTTGCATAAGACAACCATAAATACATGAACACAAAACAAATGCCTTACATCAACCATCCCATCCGAACAAACTTGCAAAATTATCTTCTTGTATTATTAACTCATGAAGATAAAAAAATAAATAAACAGCAAAATCAATGGAACTCAACCTTCAATAGTTAACAACATTTGAAAGAAACTGAAGCGCATCGATTCCTCTCGATTGAACAATATTTATTAGTTATCAACCAACACCCACACAGTAAAAAAAATTCAATTATTCAGGCCTTTTCGTGAAAGATTACAGGAAAGGAGATAAACGGGTATAACTGTGGTGAGAATTTTCTTTACTTTTCAACAATATGTTCTACATAAACTGACTCGAGTTCAAAAAAAAAATCACAAATGACAATCAAACACACGAATCAAAATTGAAAGAAGAAAATGAAAAAATAAAATCAACTTACCTCAGAAAGAAGCCGATTCTTGGGAAGCAGCTTGGCAACTTCAGGAGGCAGAACCACATGTCTGAACAACAAATTAATATGAATTTAAAAATAATTGAAATCAAATTAATCAAAGGAAAGTAAAGAACATGGATTCAAGCGAATACCTGTATTCATAAGTATCATCGAAGTACTTCTCAGAATACTGGATCTGACCCATCCTCGAAAATTAGGGTTTGTAACTTTGCAGAAATTGAATCTGCTACAACACAACACAAAAATTCTCAATTACAATAAAAAAAATCAAATAATCGGAAATTGAACATTTACAGAAGAGAAAACGGAGTAAAGAGAAAGAAATTTTCTTCACCTGAGAAGTGAAGATTGAGAGTGAGAGAAAGAAGAAGAAAGAACTAACTATGAATATATTGTTCAATGAATACGAAGGATGGGATTGTAAATTCATTTTTATACTCATATTTTATAGAGATGTATTTTTATTCATTTATTTATTTATTTTAGTAACACTTTAAAATATAACGGCTAATAAGTAAAGTAATAATAACGGCTTTATTTTTAACATTTCAAATTCTACATTTTCCCGCTCCTCAATAGAATTTTCTAGATACACCCAATGAACATAACCCCAATTCTGATATTTTCCTAACCCTTATCAATGGAAATCCCATTAAAAGGAATACTTTTATAATTAATAAATTTATTTATTTAAAATTTGATTGGATTGTTAAGTAAAAAACTAGTTTTTAAGACTAAGTATATTAAGAAATACATAAAAAATAAAAAATAAAATTCATTCCAGAATTACTTATTTTAATAAATAATTTTATTTTATTTCATTAAATAATAAATAATAAATAAATTTAAAAATAAAATAAATATATTCAACAATATAACAATAATAACATTTCTATTAATATTACATTCCGTATATATTTTTAATTTTTTTCTTATTATTTTGTGTTACTTATTATATTTAAGAAAATAAAAAAATGTTATACAGAGTTTTGTATTGTATTCTGTTTTTCTCTCTTTTTCATTAACTATTTTAAATGTCTACTTAAATAATGAGAATTTATCAATTATATCAAGATATTAATGAATAAAAAAATAAAATACACTAAAACATTATACATCTTTCTTTTTCTTTGGAAGAATATTTATATCCATTATTATTTTAAAAATTAATTTTAATGTATTATTCTTTCAAAAATTGCGCTCAGTAAATAAAAATCTTATAAATATTACTTTATTATTAGTGTACTGGTAGGCTAAAATCGAGAGGTTCGGGCCGAGAACTACATATTGAACAACCAAGAGGTGTTAAGCTAAAACCGAGAGGTTTAGACCGAAAGCGAAAAAGACATACACAAAAGAATAAAACAAAATATAAATATTATTATAAAAATAAAAGCCCAATTAAGATAAAACTTACATGAGGGGTGTGAAAATAATAAAAAGGTGTAGAAAGAAAGCCCAAAAGTAAAGGGGAAAGCCCATTAAAGAAACCCTATAAATAGGAGTTCAGAGTAAGAAAAAGGTAAGAGTGATTTTATCTGATGAACATTAAACTATTTCTGACTTTGGCATCGGAGCGACTTGCAGGTACCCCCCCTGCCGTGAGGAGAAGCCGAGAGCACTTGCTGTGAGGAGAAGCCGAGAGCCCTTGTCGTGAGGAGAAGCCGAGAGCACTTGCTGTGAGGAGAAGCCGAGAGCCCTTGCCGTGAGGAGAAGCCGAGAACATCTGTCGTGAAGAGAAACCGAGTGTCCAGCCCAAGATTGAAGGATTTGCATAAAGAATTAATCTTGTTAATCCATTTCGAGTGTTCTTGGTCCCTGTTGTAAGAACATTTTGAAAGAAGAGAAGATAGAAGAGTTGAAAAAAGAGATGATAGGAGGGAGGGAAGGCCAGAACGAAGAGGTGATAGGTTTTATCAAAACACCCAGTCGGTTAGGCGAAGTAGGGAACGAAGTCTGGGAAGGCCGGTCAGAGGATTTATAAATACAATTTCAGGTGGTTTCTCTGGCAAAGAATCTTCATCGGGAAGAAAACAACATTGGAGAAGTATCAGAACCATTAATCACATTTTTAAAAAAAGAACTTTGCCACCGATGCTTTTCACAGATGAAGACTTTCAAGAAATCGATCCCGATCATGATGATAATATGGTGATAACAATAGAAATAGCCAAGTATGCTGTCATGAAAACCTTGGTTGATCAGAGGAGCTCAGTTGATATTTTGTTTTGGGATACTTTCAAAAGGTTGCACTTGAGAGAAGAAGATATTGTACCTTTCCGAGAACAAATTATTGGCTTCTCGGGTGAAAGAGTTAGCACTAAAGGATATGTTGATTTAATGACAACATTCGGCAGAGGCAGTAAAACTAAAAAGATCAAAATCAGGTACTTGGTGGTGGACGCTTCCACATCATACAATGTGTTGCTAGGGCGATCTTCTTTGAATAAGTTGGGAGCAATAGTTTCAACACCGCATTTAGCCATGAAATTCCCAACAGAGAAGGGGGAGATAGCCACGATATATGTCAATCAAAAAGATGCTCGGGAATGTTACGCAACAGGCTTAAAGATGAATTTGAAAACAAATAGAGATACTGAAAGAATGGTGGCGATGGCAGATTTGGACCCCAGGTTAAATGATGAGAGGTTAGAACCAAAAGAAGAGACAACAGCTGTAGTATTGGGACGGGACGAGAAGCAATGCACTTACATAAGTGGAAGTTTGCCCGAAGAATTGTTAAACAAACTTATCACATTGTTACGCAACAACAAAGACTTGTTTGCTTGGAAACCATCTGATATACCTGGAATCGATCCAGAGGTAATTTGTCACAAATTGTCGGTATGTCGAGAAGCGAAACCGATATCTCAAAAACGAAGAGAGTTGGGTGAAGAAAGACGAAAAGCAGCAATTGAAGAAACCGAGAAGTTAATGCAAGCTGATTTCATTAAGGAAGCTTAGTACGCAACATGGTTATCCAATGTGGTGCTAGTCAAAAAACCGAATGGAAAATGGAGAATGTGTACCGATTATACAGACTTGAATAAAGCTTGTCTGAAAGATACATATTCATTACCCAACATAGACCGATTGGTAGATGGGGCGTCTGGACAAGAAATGATGAGCTTTCTCGATGCTTATTCAGGGTATAACCAAATACAAATGTATGAGCCGGATGTTCCAAAAACAGCTTTTACCACAGATACTACCAATTATTGTTATAAAGTCATGCCTTTCGGCTTGAAGAATGCTGGAGCAACATATCAAAGACTCATGGATAAAGTGTTCAAAAATCAAATTGGGAAAAACATGGAAGTATATGTGGATGATATGGTTGTGAAATCGGAGGAGGTAGAGAAACATTTGGGAGACCTTTAGGAGGTGTTTGCACGCATAAGAGAATACAATATTCGTCTTAATCCGGAAAATTGTGTTTTTGGTGTGAAAGGTGGAAAATTTTTGGGCTTCATGTTGACCAACAGAGGTATCGAGGCAAATCCTGATAAATGTGAGGCAAATGGGAAGTCCAAAGAATTTGAAGGAGGTACAAAGACTGGTGGGGAAGCTGAACTCATTGTCAAGATTTCTACCAATATTAGCCGAGAGAACCAAGCCGATAGTTAACTTGTTGAAAAAATCCGAAACCTTTGAGTGGAATGACCGATGTGAGCAAGCCTTTACTCAGATCAAAAGCATAATAGCCGAACCACCAATCTTAGTTAAACCTGTGTCAACCCAACCTATCATAGTTTACCTAGCAACTTCAAATGAGGCCATAGGAGCAGCTTTAATACAAGAAAACCCAGAGCAGAAATCGATATATTTTGTAAGTAGATCCCTTCAAAACGCCGAAACCAGATATCCCAAGGTTGAAAAAGTCGCCTTAACATTAGTGTATGCTGCAAGACGCCTTCGGCCATATTTTCAGAATCATCAGATAATTGTGAGAACAGATTATCCAATATCTAAAATTTTGAGAAAACCAGAACTTGCAGGTCAAATGGTGACGTGGTCGATGGAGCTTTCAAAATACGGAATCAAGTATGAACCAAGAGGACCGATCAAAGCCCAATCACTTGCAGATTTCATTATCCAGATGCCGACAGCAACACAACCGGAGCAATGGACATTATATGTAGACGGTGCGTCAAGCAAAAGAGGAAGCGGAGCAGGGATTGTGCTTGAAGGACCAGATAGCTTCCAAGTAGAAATGGCGTTGAGGTTTGAGTTCAGAACATCCAACAACCAAGCCGAATATGAAGCTCTTGTTGCAGGGTTACTACTAGCCAGAGACATGGGAGTCAAGAATGTCATTTGCAAAAGTGACTCTCAACTTTCGGTGGGACAGGTGCAAGGGGAATATCAGGTAAAAGATCCATTATTAATGAAATATTACCATAAAGTGTTAAATATTATGCAATGCTTTAATAAGGCTGAAATGAAATATATTCCGAGAGAATTAAACATGAAGGCAGATTCATTATCCAAATTAGCAAGCCAACAGAGACAAGGGCAACATAATTCAGTCATACAGCAAACCCTTAGTCAACCGACAGTGAGTTTAGAAGAATGCTTCAATATTGCAACCTCAAAAGATGAATGGATAAAAACGTACATAGAAGTAATAAAGAGCCAAGAACAAGGAGTTGAACCAGATGCAAAAACGGCAAAGAAAGTAGCTAGTTTTGTGTTAATCGGTGATGAACTTTACAAAAGAGGATATTCTATGCCTTTGTTAAAATGTCTGTCAAGAGAACAAGCCGAATATGTAATTAAAGAACTTCATGAAGGAATTTGTGGACTACACTGTGGAGCTCGAACAATGGCAACAAAGGTCTGTAGAGCTGGTTACTATTGGCCGACAATCAGAGAAGATTGTGAACTTTATGTTAAAGCATGTAAAAAATGTCAAGAGTTTGGAAGTTTAAACCACATACCGGCACAAGAGTTGCAAGGAATTGTTTCCCCTTGGCCATTTGCAAAATGGGGAATTGATATACTTGACCCGTTCCCACTTGGACGAGGACAAACCAAGTTCATGATAGTAGCTGTGGACTACTTCACAAAATGGATAGAAGCAGAAGCGTTAACTAAGATAACAGCTCAACAGGTTCAAACGTTTGTATGGAAATATATAATATGCCGATTTGGAATCCCACACACCATTATAACTGACAATGGCCGACAATTCATTGACAAAAAACTTATGGAATTTTATGCAGATTTGGGAATCAAGTCAACAAATACTTCAGTTGAACATCCGCAAACAAATGGACAAGCTGAAGCTGCGAACAAAGTTATTCTCGGACAGTTAAAGAATAGGTTAGGAAGCGCTAAAGGTTTATGGGCAGAGAAGTTACCAGAGATATTATGGGCATATAGGTGTACACCTCAAACGTCAACTGGAGAAACACCATTCAACCTCACGTATGGAACAGATGCAATGTTACCAGTAGAAGTTATTGAACCAACATTACGAAGGCAAATGGAAGATTGGAATGCCAACAACGAATGCTTAAGGACTGACCTTGATCTTATTGAAGAACTCAGAGAACGAGCAAAAATAAAGGAAGTAGCAGTGAAGAGAAGAGCAACGAAGAGGTTTAATGCAAAAGTAAAACTAAGAGATTTTAAGGAAGGGGATTTTGTTTGGAGAATGCGAACTAATGCTCGAAAAGATCCACGACATGGAAAGTTAGCTTCCAATTGGGAAGGTCCTTTCAGGGTACTAGAAAATTTACAAAATGGGGCATATAGATTAGAAACTCTGGAAGAAAAAGTAATACCAAGAACATGGAATGCGAGTCATTTAAAGTTCTATTTTAGTTAAAATATATGTAAATAGAAGACTTTCGTATACATACTTATCATCTAATCAAGAAGCATTACCAAGTAACAAAGTTCATCTTGTTAGCTTTCATACTTAATCTTCCACAACGCATAAACATTCTTATTCGGTCTTGGATGATTTCACTCTAAGTGAAAACCCACCCGAAAAGGCACATGTTTACAAAGCTTTCGGTCTTGGATGATTTCACTCTAAGTGAAAACCCACCCAAAAGAGCACGTATTTACAAAGCTTTTGGTCTTGGATGATTTCACTCTAAGTGAAAACCCACCCGAAAAAGCACATTTACAAAGTTTTCGGTCTTGGATGATTTCACTCTAAGTGAAAACCCACCCAAAAAATCACATATTTACAAAGTTTTCGGTCTTGGATGACTTCACTCTAAGTGAAAACCCACCCGAAAAGGCACATATTTACACAGCTTTCGATCCTGGATGATTTCACTCTAAAGTGAAAACCCACCCGAAAACATCTCATTCTATGCCGAAAACACAAATAGCGAATAATTGCCACATTAAATAAAGCATGCTATGTCATACTTCACAGCAGGGGAAAACGCATAAAAAACCTGAAAAGGTGAAATTAATTGCATAAGGTTGTCTAAATTTCATCCATCATTATCATACTTTACATAAACTTTATCTTATATGCTCGCCCAAAAACGCTTTCTCACGTCTTCTAAAAAGTTCCTTTTTAGTAGTTACAAAATGCACGCAGAATCCACTATTTTGGAACACTTTCGCATATAAAACCGAAAGATACTTGTGTCTTAACGTCGTAAATACCGAAAGATACTCAGTGCTTAAACCGAAAAGTAATCATTAAAAATACTGAAGTTAAGAAGTATAAGTTAAAAGCATTTAAAACATTTCAAACATTTTCAATTACCAGACCGAAAAATTAAGCATCTAATGGTAAAAGCCGAAAGGTCTATCACGACACTTAATCATACAACCGAGAGGTCACAACCCCATCAAATAATAATCGATGAAGTAACAAATAAAAAGTATCCAACACAGCATAAGACAACTGATAAAAAGAAACTATTAAACTTTATACGTATTGAGGTTCCAAAAAAGAGATTACATTCAACATTCCACAAAACTCCATACATGGATCAGCATTCCCAAGATACCCATACATAGATCAGCATACCAAAACAATTTCACTTTCGGCAAAGCAAACTTGTGCCCACCTAATCCTCAATATTAATATCTTCAACGTCATTGTCCGGAATCTCATTAACAGGAACTAATTCACCCTTATAAAAATCCTTCTTAACATCAAAGTTGCCTTCATCAATAGGAATCTTATAAAAATATTTAGCTTGTTGAAGGGCCTTCTCAAAACCAAGGTTGTATTGTTCAAAGATAAAGCTTTCGGCTTCAAAAACGTTAGTCTTCAGCTGATTTATCTCTTCATCCATAAGTTTGATCGTGTTCTTGTCAGCTTCATTTGCAGAGGATAATGTCGATACCTTCTCGCTCAAAAGTTGGTTTTCTTTAAGTAGTTGAGCATTCTCTTTACCAAATCTTGAGTTTTCACTCTTCAATTCAGCAATTTCCTTCCCAAGGCCTTCCTTTACAGCTTCTTCTTCATTTTTCTGTTTCTTCATCTCTTCTAATTGCCAAGACAAAGAGCTCATTTTTTCCTTATACTCGGTAAGATTAGTCTTCAATTTTTCAAACTCAGATAGAGACACAAAGTTTCCATTTTTCTCTTTCATCATCTTTCCAATCAGCAGACCTCTACTTGACAATTCAATAATAGAATCCGCCAACGAAGCATCATCCATATTTTTTAACATGTTGTAAGATGGTTCATTAAAAGAAGTTTGAACAAACTTCGCATATTTTGTTGAAGCACTAAAAATTGTTTCAGAAAGAGGTTTAGATGAAACATTTTCAACATGGCGATGACGCCGAGACGACGAATTTGATCTCTTGCTGTTTCTGTCTCGTTTCTTTGACTTCTTCGAGGGACCGGCAGCATCAACATTACGTGTAACTTCACCCACTTCAACATGTGCAACCGGTTCCACGACTTCTACTTCCACCACAGGATTCACCACATTCTCACGTCGCGGAGTTACATCGCCCACCTTGTTCAGCAGTTTTGAAAAGTAAGATCGAGCTTTCGAATTCGTGCTTGCCATCAGAGCTGAAAATCCATAAAAAACTTAGCAAAGTTAAAAAACTCATCCTATAAAGCAGGAAAATGTGGAACAACCACGTACCAATAAGATCTTCTCGAGGACTTGATGAAGTGTACAATTGTAGCAAGGCGCGAGTGGGAACCTGGTACGAGAGGCGACTAAAAACTTCAATAACATGACGATCGGCCGCACCCATTGAGTGAAACGATATTGAGTTAAACTTCACGGGATCCCTCGTCCAATACAAAGGAAACTTTGGAGAATCTCCATCAAAAAAATACTCTCTTCCTACTGGTTCTATTAAAATTTTGAAAAAACCTCCCTTAAAATCCTTATATGATGATGTAAAAGGTTTAAGGAAACAAACATTGGATTTGCTGATAAGGGATAACCACCCTGGTCGTTTCCCAGGCCGAGAGCTATAATAGTACAAGAAAGAAGCAGGACTGGGTGAAAGCGATAATAATTTACACAAAATGTTAAATGCTTGCATTGCAACCCAACCATTGGGATGAAGCTGAGTAGGAGCAACATTAAGGAAGTTAAGAACGCCT